>NW_007578284.1:191640-194141 GCF_000690725.1 Stegastes partitus
ATTAGCCTTTTCTTTTATGGACTTATATTGCTTTATGTTGCCACATTATGTTTTTTATTTATTTTTTATTTTTTTATTCCCACTTTTATTTTATTATTCTTTTATTGATTTATTTTTGTAATTTGGTGCGCTCACTGCTCCATAAAAACGGCCACAAAGAGACTCGAAATAATACAGACATGCAAAAAAAACCCAGAAAAAACTGACTTTATAAGTCCTGTTTTTTTTCTGAATGAGCTGTTTTAGTGTCAGTAGCTTTAAATGCATTACTTATATTTTAAATGCTTCACTTCCATTTATCAAATCTGCTTCTTTGAGGGCCTGTTTTTTTGCATTAATGTTTAAGTATTAATAATATAAAACACTGTAAAGCCTAACCATGCAATAAACCAGAAAAAACACTTACCTCACAAATTCAAAAGCCAGTGTCATGTATGTTAACCAGTAATTTACATATTAGAGATTAAATCCTAATAAAGTTATATGAAATACTACTTTAACGGACTATAACTCAAATTAAGGCTGAGCTCCTGCACTCAATTAGGGAGATTCATCCAACTAACGTAATAACAAAAATAAGACTCTACAGGGTTAGAAATGACAGAATTTAACTCAGCTATTATAAATACTATAACCAAAGCAGCACCGTTCAATAACTGTTTACTACAAATCTACAGTAATAAAGATCAAAGTGAGGCGTCGCCACATAACATCACATGAAGGCTCCAAAGGGCCACATTTCTAAACGCATGAGGTCCTTAAAGAACCGCATCAGGTGTTGCATGTGTGCATGAAGCCTCAACAGGTGTCAGAGGAGCTCCAGGTACCTGCAGGGCGCTGTTCAGGAAGCAGCTGTTCTGCCCCGGCTCGTTGCTCAGCCCTTTGCTGGGAGCGATGGACGTCATGGTGCGAGGCGTCAGGATCCCCTGCATCCCACCTCCTCCACCTCCTCCACCTCCACCTCCACTTCCCCCGCTGCCACCGACACCGCTTCCACTGCCACCGCCGCCGCCACCCGACGCAAAGTAGTTCCTCTTCCACGACATATCCCTCCCTCTCGGTTCGTCTCTCGATCAACTTCCTGTCATCCGTTGTCGTATCCACGGAGACAGATCCATTTCCTCCGGCCGAGAGGAGGACGGAGATTTAAAAAAAGACAGACGGAGCGACTCTGAGTTCCAAAAGTCCGACAATAAGAATAAAACCAGAAATTACTTATTTAATAATAAAATCCAGAGTGTGGGAGTTTTGTGTCCCAGGTTTGTGCCTCCAAACAGATCCTTAATCAGTTTTACATTCCACAGATCTTTTATTTTACATTCCACTGCGTCTGTGTTCGAGGGTCCTTCAGCTCGACATTCCACCAAACGACGGGCCGCTGGTTCTGATTTGTTCGCTGTTCCTGATGCTGAGAATTCCAAGAATTCCCAAAGTCCTCCGCCGTGTAATCCAAGACTTTCAGGGACTCATCCTTGACCACCTTTGCCTTCCTCTTCAACACAGGCGTGACGACACCGAGTCCTCGCCTTCGTCCCGACCGGCAGCCGAGGGTCCGACACGAACACGGGTCAGAGGTCAGAGGTCAGCGGGACGGATCTGCACGGGAAGAAGGACGAAGAGGTTTCAGCTTCAACATCCAACAACTCGTGCATCACATTAGACTAAAAAATCAGAATAACACAGAATGTAAGAGGACAAGATGGAATACGAGGAAGAAGCAGAGACATTTGTAGGATCTGGAACTAATNAGACACAAAATGACCACAAACAGACACACAACATCCACCTTGCTCCTCTCCTACACACCTGCAGTAATGTAACAGACATGAGTTCCTTTGGTTTAAATCTGAAGTTTCTGTGCAAACACTTGTGATGCTGTCAGACAAACTAGTGTCTGAAGAATGAATGAAAACAAGACACCGAAGCAAAGAGCAAGAGGCTCAGACTCGACTAAACGTCCTAACAGCCGAGCTGAAGCCGCTCAGCTAAGCTTTGTTCACGCTCTCTCCATCACCTGGGAGACGTCTACCTGATGACAGTTCATTATCCTGGCCGACCTCTGACCTCCGCCATGCTGCTGAGTCTCCGTGTCTGTGAGCTTCAGCGGTTTCATGACTCAGCCTGCGTTTAAACCAACAACACCAGTAATTACTGCTCCGGCAGCGCCTCGGATCAGACAGCACACCAGCCCCCGCCCAGAAGCAGCACAAGAAAAGCTGATGAGTCATGAGCCAGTCTGGGAGGTGATGCCGAGCTGCACGCGCTCATTACAGACGGGCTGTTATGTGAGCGGATGGAGTCGTGCTGCTCGCCTGCTGCAGCGTCGCCCGCCTGGCTCAAAGGCACTGCGGTGAGACGGCAGCTCGGAGAGCCGAGAGAGGCTCCGGGCTGCAACAGCTCAGAGCTGCAACCAGGACCGACTGTGATCACTGCTGAGTCATCTGTTGGTTCATTATAGTTTACATTTGAATTTCAAAATGACCATAAAATCTGTGCAGTAG
>NW_007578284.1:194288-196046 GCF_000690725.1 Stegastes partitus
AATAAATGCAAAACTATCACAGAGAGACTTTGTGAAACTATGAGAAATAAAGTCCAGCGTTAAATCTGTTAAAATCAGAAACGTAAAAACAGTAAAACCCAACACAAACATAACACTGGAGGTGAAACAGACTGAATCTAAACAATTAGAAAGTCGATTAAAAGCCCCGACGTGCTCTTTTAATTCCTTATCCTTATAAATAACCGAAGGCCTGAGGTGTGAATGTGGCTCACGGTGCGTCCTCAGCCAGCACTCTGCCGCCTCAGCACTTTGGGCGTGTTTGTTTTCTCCTTCCTGTCCCCCCCGCCGCCTCCAATATGGTGCTGCAGGACGGAGCAGCAGCAGGTCGGCCAGGTATCCGTACGGGGCTGCTGGCGACCAGGCCTGCACGCTAAGCACACGCCAAGTTGTTTTCTACGGGAAGCGGCAGGAATAATAATAAAAACCCCAAAGCCTGAACAGAAGCTGTTAAACGCTTCATGCTTCTCTCTTCTGTTTTATATTCAAAGTTTGTGCTGCAACTGTTTTGTCAATAAAACGAGGAACAACAACGGAAACAGCTCGAGATGTTAAATGTCCCGTTTTAGACAAAGAAAACCGTAAAACCCTCACATCAGAGAACAAAGCTGTTTGCAAAGCTTTTGGCTGTTTAAACAAATCAAATATTTCATCACCAAATATCTGATAATTAGCTGCCTTGTTGCCAAAAGACTTCATAAATTAATTTATAGACCAAAAGCACAGAAGAAAACCTGATGTGACAAAAGGTGGGATGTGACCGATTTGTTCTGGAAGAGACAAAATGAGACAAAGAGACGAAAAATAACCACAAAGAGGAATAAAACGACTTTAAGGCGACACAAAACGACCACAAAGAGACAGAAAAAAAACACAAAGAGACACAAAACATCCACAAAGAGACACAAAACGACCACAAAGAGACACAAAACATCCACAAAGAGACACAAAACGACCACAAAGAGACACAAAACTACCACAAAGAGACACAAAACATCCACAAAAACAAGGGAATCTGTTCAGAACAGAAACAGGATTTAAACAATTTTAGTAGTTAATTGCCTAAACGCTACAAAAACAGCGGACTGGTCCTTTATAATGAGATCTGATCTGAGACAGGAAGTGTACGTCTGCAGTGGTTCCTTCCTGTTGTAAACATGTGACCGTCCATGTCTGACCTCTCACATCTACAGACATGATACGATAAAGTGAAGTAAAGTGATGAGGAGTATGTGGACTGCTTCTCAGAAGTCTCTGGAACGTTTCCTAGAAAGAGGAAGAGGAGGACGACCAGGCTCAGCTGCTTGTTACTGCGATGTTCTTCCTCTTCACTTTGTCCTCGTCACATGTCGGAGCCGCTGAGCCTCCCGTCGGCCTGACGGATGCTCCGGTCCGCCGCCTCCACTCAGCTCGGCTCGGCTCGACTCGCGGCCCGGAGACTCACAACCCTTCTGATCAACACGGTTTGACAACAGCAGCATGGACGGACGGACGGACAGCCGGCCGCTGGAGGGAGTTAGTGGGGAAGTTTCCTCACCGACTGGTGCACAGTGTGTGTTCATGTACACAGACCCAGCAGAGCCACAAGTACGTCACTCATGTAAGAGTACCGATACAAATACTCCATTACAGGTAAAAGGTCTGCAGTGACCAGAAGTGTTGGTCGAGTCTGACCAGAAGGATGCCTGTGTTTGTTTATCTATTATTACAAAGAAAAGTACAAAAAACAAGAAGAGCTGC
>NW_007578284.1:203640-206675 GCF_000690725.1 Stegastes partitus
TTACTGACTGGTTTCAAACTGTTTACCAACTGGTTACAGACTGGTTACAGACTGGATACTGACTGGATACTGACTGGATACTGACTGGATACTGACTGGTTGCTGACTGGTTGCTGACTGGTTGCTCGCTGGTTGCTGACTGGTTGCTGACTGGTTACAGACTGGTTACAGACTGGATACTGACTGGATACTGACTGGTTGCTGACTGGTTGCTGACTGGTTGCTGACTGGTTGCTGACTGGTTACTGACTGGTTGCAGACTGGTTGCAGACTGGTTACTGACTGGTTGCAGACTGGTTGCAGACTGGTTGCAGACTGGTTACTGACTGGTTACCGACTGGTTACAGACTGTTTACCAACTGGTTACAGACTGTTTATCAACTGGTTACCGACTGGTTACTGACTGGTTACTGACTCGGCAAACGTCATGATGTTCATTATAATTTTATTTGTTATTACTTTCAGCTGTCGTTTTCCTCCTTTAATGGGAGGGTGTGAACACATTTGAGGACGGCTGTATTTTCTGTGCTGTGCGATCGGGGCTGATCCCTCCGGGGAGCGCTTGTTTACTACACCAGGGATCAGCTGACCGACTCCTGAGCCGCCGGCAGGACGTCCAAGGCAGAACCGAGGTTCACCTCTGAACTTTTCACCCCAAAACAAGCCGCTCTCCTGAAAAACGGGAGCGTCGGAAATCCCGTGACTCACAGCGAATCTTCACAAACAACAGAAGTGTGTCAGAGGCGCCGCACCGGGCCCTCCGTCGCATTTTAAATAAATAAGAGCGTTCATGAAAGAATCAGCAGACGAGCGACTGACTGACTGACTGACTGGCTGGCTGGCGGTGAGATGGGAGGATTACTGATGCTGTGGGGACCTGCAGCTCTTCTCACAGCATTAATCATTGAAGCCAGAGTGGAGGTTCGGTTTCAGGTTGGTTAAAGGTCAGCCGAGGGTCAGTTTTAGGCTCCAGTGTGGGAAACGTGGCTGCATGTGTGTTGTGCTGTAAGTGATGGAGGTAAAGCTCAGGTCAGAGCAGAGGGAGGTGAGCAGGATTAGCCTGATCAGACTGTCTGTACAGGATTACACCGTCTGTGTGTGTGTGTGTGCACGATGAATGGTATTCCTGTGAGGACCGCTGGGAGTTTAAACCAACACAATGGTTTACGTCAAGGTCCTCACAAAGATAGCAAGGTTCCATCAGTATAGAGGAGTGTTTGGCATCCTGCTGGGAGACTGGTGACTAACTGGTTACAGAGTGTTTACCAACAGGTTACTGACTGGTTCTGACTGGTTACAGGCTGTTACAGACTGGTTTCTGACTGGTAGTTAAACTAGGTAAAGACTCACTGGCTCCTAACTGTTTACCAACTGGTTACAGACTGGTTTCTGACTAGTTACAGACTGTTTACAGACCAGTTAGACCGATTTCTAACTGGTTAGACTGGGTATAGACTGGCTACAAACTGTTAACCAATTGGATACAGAAAGGTTAGAATATTTACAAACTGGCTTCTGACTAATTACTGACCGGTTTCTGACTGGTTAAAGTGGTTTCTAGGAGGTTACATANACCACAAAGAGACGCAAACCGGCCACAGAAACCACCACAATGTCCCGGCAGCCCTTTTGTGTGTCTTCCTGCGATCCAGCAGGGAGGAGGGGGTTTCCTTTGTCATGCAGCTCTTCTCTCCAGACTCACTGAGCTCCACCACCGGCTGATGTGATGTAAAGATCAGTGTGTGGAGGAAACTTCTCCTCCAGGTGAGGAAACACATCAGCTGCTGCTGGACTGAGAGAATAACGTCGAGCTACACGAGCGTTGAAGGAGTTTAACTTTTATTTGTGCTGCTCAACTCTGTCTGAAGATGCAAACATCTTAAAAGACATTTTAAACTGTCTGTCTGCTGTTTTATATCATTTCAATCTACTTTATCTTGTGACTGCAAAATAAAAAACATTTATATAGAGCATTACTGTCTCCCAGCAGCCAAAGTCTACCTGAAACATTTACACTATTATAATTTATATTTCTAACATCCTGGCACTTCAACACACGTGGACAGAATCAGACTTTTATTCTCCGTTTTATAAAGTTTTAATTTGACATCAGACTTCGTCCTGTTTTCCTGATCGATCCTGTAAACGTCCGGCTCACAGCTCTGCTCTAAAACATTTCATCTTCACTGACAGAAACCCCCTTTTTCCTTTTTTCTAATTGCTGTTAAACGCTTCCTGCAGATGTTTCCCATTAGAAGCCCACCAGCGGATCAAAGCACATAATCCACTCCATCTCTGACTTATAAATCTAAACATGTGAGGGATTATCAGCAAGAAGCTGCACAGCACAAGTGACTGCAGTGAATTAAACCTAAACATCTCTGCATAAAGGGCACACGGAGGTGAGTGTTGCAGGTAAACTTCAGATAAAACTGGACTTTAAGAAGCAGTGGAGGCTGTAAAAGTGGAGAACGAAGCAGAAGAAGTAACTGAACAGTGTGTTTAGGAACGAATCAGATTCTTGTGCTCTGGAAACCCGACATTACTCGGTAAAAAACAGGACATGTAATAACTGGATTTGAGGCCTTTAAATCTCTTCTAAGACCTCAGACTGAGATAATTTAAGGCCTGTGCAGACGGAGTAATGAGTCGAGGAAACCTCCTCCTCTTCGCTGCGATCACAATAACAGACAGGAACATTTACGGCTCCTCGTTCTGCCCAGACACCAGTTTTACTGTCCTGCCGTCCACCCAGCTGAAAACTTTCAGCCTGTTTTAGAAAAGTAATTAAAAACGGAGACAAAACTTCAGCGGCGCATTAAATCCTCGGTTTGTTTTCAGCACAGCAGAGGAAACCAGAGAACAGAAAACCCTCAGCAGCAGCAGCAGCGTCACGTTTTCTGGTGCAACAGCTCGATTATTTCATCACATAATTAATTAGTTGTTCGTCAACAGGTGGTTAAAAAACGTCCATCAGTGGTTAAGAGATGATGAATGTCTTGTTATGTTCAGTTTACTGCCACAGAGGAGGAAAG
>NW_007578284.1:208956-214647 GCF_000690725.1 Stegastes partitus
AAAGTGGTTTCTAGGAGGTTACATACTGGTTTCTAATAAAAAATGAACCAACAGTGAGTAAAAATATGGAAAAAAAACAACGAGCAAGAAGCTGCTTGGGGTTCAGATGGCTAACGTCTCTTTCTCCTGCGTGCAGAACCTCATTCGGCAACTCTGTGCTCTTCGTGGCGATCGATGTCGATTATCAAGCTGATCTCACGGCGCGGAAACTCGGCGAGCGTCAAAGTGATGGAGAGACGAATCAACGGTGCAGCGAGGAAACAGGATGCAGAGATCTCAGAGTCTCAGGCTTCAGATCAAATAAATCTGTGACGAGAAACAAGATTCTGATTCTACCCCCAAAAAACTGTTATAGGATGTTTAGGCCAGAATCCACTTAGATGGACTTGGATCCTATAAAACTAAACTGGGACGAGGGACGGGAACGAACCCGATGAACCACAACGTGACCAACATGGGACCTCCACTCAGTCATTTACTGGGAATTCTGCAAATGGACATTTTTCAGCATTTAACTTCGTCTTTAGCAGCTGAAAACTTCATCAAACCTTATTAATTAGAGCTTTTTTCCCCTAATTCAACGGAGCCAGAAGTCCTCAGAGCGGCTTAATGGAGGCCGAGCGTCCCGATGACGTTTACGAACCGTGGAGAAGCCGTTTTTCCGCCGCTATCGCATCCCGGCAGCGAGGACGGAATAAAACGCCCTCCTGAGCGATGGCGGCTTTTTTATATCCGGCAGAAACACACCAGGGTCCCAAGGTCGAATCAACAGCGGCGAAACGTTAATTAAACGGAATAAAAACGAAGAACAAGCGAGAGGCAGTTAGGAGCTTATGGAGCTTCCAGGATTAGAGAAATGGACCTTGATAAAACCCTGCTGACATTCACACTGAGCAACATGCGAAAACCAAAATCTCACGACACGAGCTTTTATTTTTAGACCGACCGCTGTGCACGCCGTGATTAATCCAGCGGCGTTTTTAAAGGATCATTTCACCCCAATTATGAATCCAACCATGCAGTTTTATTTATCTGCCTGATCCGGAAGTCAGTTAATAAACAGTTAAAACACAAAGACGCAACAATTAATCGAGACTTTGCTGCTTTTCTAGAAACTGTGGTGAAAGTAACACGTCACGTTTCACTCTTCATGTAGTTTCTTTTACAACAGTAGATGTATATGTATATATATATATATGTGTATATATGTTAGTTTGTCTTTGCTGATGTCTGTCGGAGAGACAAAAGAGACTAAACACGATGAGTTTCTTCCCAATGTGTTGGAAATGTTAACAAAACCTTCAAAATAAATAAATAAATAAAAATATAGTGCACATCTATGCACAGGTTTTAACTAAGCTTTCAGAAAAAAAGCAAAATAAAATGTAAATTTATGCATCTCAATTCAATTTATCTTAAATTTTACCCAAATGTTCAGAAAATCTGAAATGAAATGCAAATTTGTGCTCAGTTCCATCCAAACTTATTAAATATTAACAATTTTTTTAGAAAATGGACAAAATAAAATGCAAACTTATGAGTGTTTCAGGTATAGAGTAAAATATTCAATGAACTTTCAGAAAACCTGCCAAGAATAATGCCAGTTTGTTCGTGTTTTCTTCCAAATTTAGCCTAAATTCTAAACAAATTTGGGGAAAATCTGCAAATTTAAGTGCACTTTTGCACACATTAACCACCACACTGTAAAAATACATCAGTCAAAACAATCTGGTAGCAAAAATCCAGAAAAACACAATAGAAAATGGAGGAATAGTAAAACATTAAAAACTGTAAAAACTGTTAAGATAAATAAAACTAATGATATTTTAGCAGCATTTTTATTGTCACACATTGTATAAGAATAAATTACCATTTGTAAAAATACATATTTTTGATATGGACATTGCTTTTTGTTTTTTTTAGGGGATTTTTTTTTTTTTTTTAACAGTCTACATGTAAATTAATAATGTTCTCAGAAATTTTACTAGTTATTAAAATCTGTAAAATGACAGTAAAGAAATGGTTGAGCGTTTTTCATTCCGTAATATAATTTTTCTTTCAAATAATTGCAAATATCTGAAAATCATAATATTTTTTCATGATTTAAATACAGAAAAAAATATTTTACAATCAAACATTGTAAAATAATTAATTACTCTTTGTGAACGTACATATTTCTGATGTGGACCATAACAACAGGTTTGTTCTGCTTCATTACAGTCAACATGTGAATGAATATTTTTCTGTTCTACTCGTTAATTTAACTAAATAGTGAAAATCTGAGCTGGTAAATTGATAAAACTGTGATTTCTGCAGAGCAGCACAGGTCTGGAAGTTGCAGCAGATGGAAAAAAATAACTTTTTTATATTTACAAGAAAACTCCACACACAGAGAGTGAAACGGTGACGTGAGCACACCTGGGCGGCAGACCGACCAATCAGAGCGCAGGACAGAGTTGGTTTCATCTCCTGGCGACCACTGAGGCCGGTTTGGTGTAAAACCGGTTATGTAACAAAACGCCAGTCTGTCGCAGAGGCTTTACAGCCA
This sequence comes from Stegastes partitus, assembly GCF_000690725.1. Lineage (NCBI taxonomy): Eukaryota > Metazoa > Chordata > Actinopteri > Pomacentridae > Stegastes > Stegastes partitus. The sequence continues at coordinate 211,505 of NW_007578284.1, forward strand.
CAACACACACACACACACACACACACACACTCCAGCACTATAATCACCTCTAATTCGCCGGGCTGGCTCGGCGCCGCCTCCGTGCAGCCGCTCTGCAGGGCTGACAGGAGAGCTGCCAGGAGGCTGGAAGCCACTGGGAGCACTGGGCAGACTGGGACGGAGCCAGCGGGGACGGAGATGTGGAGGGGCAGAGATAAAGGCTCTGGCAGCAGACGGAGTATTGATTTGATTCGCTCTGGCCGGCGTGGAGAGTTTACAGCTGCCAGACTTCATTCATTCTCAGGCTCATTTTCACCACCGCTGCTCATCAGCGAGATCTGCTGAAACCGCAGAGCTGCTGGACGTCCGTGATGACGATGCTGCCGCCGCCGCTAGCAGACCTTCCTCACTGTGGACGCTCTGACATTTTACAGCAAGTCAGCTCCACGATCGATGCCGCACATTTGTTTCTCTGCAAAACAGCAACAGCAGGAACTAAACCGTGATTTAGAGGCGGTTTATTCATCGTTTAGATGAACTAACTAGTAATTTTTGTTATTTATTGACACAACAATGAAAAGAAAATCTCGCTTTGAACACGTGCAGACGGCGAGACAAAGTTAGATATTTATAGACATCATTTGCCTTTTCAACTATTCCACAAACGAAGCAGTTAATCAATAAAAACATGATTTCATTGTTTGATATTAAGAACAGAAGAGTTCTCAATCATCAAAATAATCTTCTGTTAATCTGGGAATCGACGGATTATCTGCTCTGATATTCAGCGTTTTTGCAATTATCAGCACCTTCCTGTGTGTTATTTTTAAAATGCTTGTCCCGCCCACCACACGATCTGATTGGTTGATGTCACACTACAGCCAATCAGCACTGAGGAATAAACGTTGAACACTTTTAACTAAACATGGAGGCGTTTTAGACCAAGTTTTGTGTTTGAGTCATTCTTCAATTCTTCATTTTTATTCCAGATATCAGTAACTGAACTTTCTGATTCTGCCAAATTTAATTCATCTCGATATTTTTAAAATGTTTTAGCAGCTGATTGCAGAGTAAACTTTGTTATTTAACTCCAGCAGTTTCTATTTCAAAATTTAATTTCTCCAAAGTCTGCTCAAGTTTCACACTGCTGCTGCTTTTCCCAGTTATTTCAATTTAATTTAAAAAAAAGAGAGAGAGAGAAAATTTGCATAAATCAACATTCAAATGAATGTAAATGTCTGAATGAGCCAAAAGGCTAATTTTCCTCTGCGGTCTGTTTGCCTGATGTCGTCCTAAATTACATAATCACAGCTCAGAATGCATTTAGATTAACCTACATCCTGATTAAAGCATCTACAGTAAACTCAGAGCGGTTTAATAAATCACCAGAACATTCTGAGTCCAGGTCAGAATTCTAAAGAAGACGTGAGTTGAAATTTTGCTTGAATAATAAATAAGACGGGTTGTGATTGATTTCTGTTCAATCGGGAGAAAATAAATGTTTGATAATTAAAGAATTGTGGGAATTTTCCTTCAAATGAATAGATCCAGAAAATAATCCGACATATTGGCAAACAATCTTTAGTCGAGCAACAACCACAGATATGTTTTTATTCATTCACAATTATTTGTTTTATTGAATTTTTATCACTGGTTCTTCGCAATAAAAAGCTTCCTGGATGCTCTGGTTGGAGTATTTTAGAGGAGCGTTGAGGCATTTTTGATCTTTAAAGACGTGTTTTTCAAACTATGATCGAAGCCCCTCTGAAAACAAACATGAATCAATAGTTTGATTGATAACAAACTGCAGATTTTCAGCCATCCAGCGAGACGGCGGCGGCGCTTCTGGCAGCACCAGAGGATGAATCGGTTTATTTAAAGACGTTTCCAGACGGCGTGACTGAACCTAAATCTGTGCATCTCAGTGTTTTTTTTCCTGTGAATCACTAAGTCAGATTTTTCGTTAAGAAGCTCGGCGGGCTCAGGAAGCGCCATGGCTCTGCTGCTGACCTGGTTGGCAGCCGGTCTGGGCCAAGATTTGGGGCCTAATGACTAAAAAGGAGAGCTCATGAATATACAGCCGTCCTTCAGCGCCGCCACGGCCCCAAAATAACTCGGAGAATTTGGGAATGTGGAGCACTTCAATCACTTAATTCCACTCAGTGAAAGGAGGAATTAGCTTCTCGTCGTCTCCCCGTGAGACTCCGAGAAGCGAGCGAGCGTCTCGGCCGAGCTGCTCCGACTCAATCAAGGACGCTTCGGCTGCGGCGGGGTTCAAAGCCGAGGCGGCTGAAGACGCAGCTCGGACTCTGATTGGAGACGAAGGACGGAGAGAAAAACGCTGCAGCAGGCGGCGACTCAAGTGAGGAAATCATCTCCAAAAGGGCCGACTGTGCCTCCGATGTGCAGGAGAAGAAGAAGAATATTCAGTTCACATGATCGTTTAAAAGCTTCACCAGCACATGTTTGGATCTTTTATGTGGAAAATGATCACGCTCTATCAAACTAGAGGTTTGATTCTGTCAGGATCAGCCAGGTTTGAAATTGGAGAAACTTATTGACGATACAGTGGCAGAGGGAGCAAACATGGAGCAGCTCATGAGGAAACAGACACAAACAAGATGGAGACTGTGGTGCAAAAACTAGCTCGTAATACTCTGCAGAAGTGGAGTTTTATCATCTGTAAAACATCTCTATGTATCAAACAATCTGGGCCCGACATCGGCTCAGATCAAGGAGGCAAATTAAAATGACAATGCTGCAAACGAGAGGTCTAAAATCCCATCATCCACTAACCATGCAGACTCAATCATAAGGCTGCAGGGTGCCTGCTCCACAGCGGGTACTTCAAAATGGCCCGAAAAATTAAATTCTTCCTGCTCTCTCGATGTCCTGTCGAAGGCTTGACCTCCACCATAGATGCTAACATAGCAAACCATTTATGTTCCTGGTTCCTACACGCTCACAGGACGGGAGTTACATCCCATAGTACTTCCTGGTGACATCGCCATGGAAACAAAACAAAAAAAAATGCGAGCTGCTTATAAAGAGATGCTGAGTTAAGTATCGTACACCAAAGGTTTTGGGGTAAATACTGATACAGGTGCTCAGCAGGCAGACTCACATTAGCATGCTAGCACATCCATCCATCATCTCTACACCTT
>NW_007578284.1:219003-222103 GCF_000690725.1 Stegastes partitus
TTTAGCTATACAAAAAAGTCACACTGCTAGCAGTTCTAACATTTATCTATACAAGCATAGCACAATGTTAACAGTGCTAGCTAGCACTGCTAACACAATATTTATACAAACAAGTCACACAGCTAACATTTTATCTATGTAAACAAGTCACATTGCTAACAGTGCTAACAGCGCTAACGTTTTCCCTGTACTAATGAGTCACACTGCTAAAACTTCCTTGTTTTGATCAGTTTTGAGTCTCATTATGTTCATTTTTGTATCTTTGTGTCTGTTTTATGTCACCTTTGGCTTGTTGTGTGTGTCCTTGTGGTTGTTTTGCCGTCTGATTTTGTGTGTTTGTGGTGTTTTTGTGTCTCTTTTTGTTCATTTTGTGACTTTTAAACTCTGACTTCATCAATAAATCACTTCATACAGGGTCCCCTGACATTTTAAGTCCCTCATTCTGTGCACAGAGCGACTAAAAAATAAAAAAAAACAGGAGCTAATGAAAAAACAGAGTAATAAAATTAATTTATGGTTTTTGTGTCATCATGAAGTTTAGAACTGGAAACCATTCCAGTCAAACAACAACAACAACAACAACTACTGATGCCTCCCATCCAGCTGCAGCCGATCAAACAACCCAACAGACGCCTGATCAGGTTTACTGTTGGACCCACTGCTCGGCTACGGCTGGTTCGTTTTGCTTTCTGTCCTGTCAGGAGCTAAATGAATCCCAGTTCCATCAAACAGAGCGGATCAGCGCCTGCAACAACACTGTAAGAGTTAACGAAGCTCGGTGAGCAGGCCGACAGCAGCGTGAGAGAGGAACCGGCGGCCTGCAGTCAGAATGCGGTCGACAGTAAATCCATGATGTTTAATGAAATAACAGGAACCATGAGAGGCAGCTCGTCTCATGTGGAGCTCAGTGTTTGGGTGGAGAACACATCTGAACCACAGCTCAGCCTCAAACATTCCTCTGCTGGAAACTCCTCCGCCTGGCTTCCATTAAACCGGGCTGAACCGGGCTGAACCGGGCCGGCGCAGCACACGTCCTGCACCTCGCTGGACTGGACTGTGTGTCATTGTTTAGCATCAGTTACAAAAATGGATTTAATCTGATCTCCTGCAGCTGCTTCAAATTAAAAGCCCTTATCTGCAAACTACCGAGGCTTTTATTGTGAAGGAGCTTTTGACTTGGATGTATTTCTGCCTTCTTTTGTCTTCAAACTGTTTAAAATAAAACTGTTTTCTGATTCTTTTCGCCCCCAAGTATCACATCTGCGCCTTCAGCACTGTAGCGCCACCACCTGGAGGAGTGTTGATGCTACAAGGGTCTGAAAAATGAAGAACAAGCTGGTTTCAAAGCTCTGACGTCTGTTTCCATCACACTAGATCTTATCAAATCGTTACAAATAATCTTAAAGGGCACATGTCTTTTTGCTTTTTTTCCAACAGAGACACAAAACAGCTACAAAGAAACACAAAAGAAAAGAAATGGACACAAAACNTTAAATCCCAGCAGTACGGCTCGTTAGCGACTCTGCAGGCCTCAGTCTGACATCAGATCACGGCCCAGACTCGATCAACACAACAACGTGAATACAAACGCTCTGATTTCACTCCAACCAGCAGTCCTCCACCTCGCTCATCCCCAAACTTCTCCCCGAGTCTCAGCTGGTCCTCCGTCATCATCACACCCCCTCCAGTGAATGTATTGTTCTAATTTTCACTCTCCCACATTCCAGCAGCAGCAGCAGCAGCAGCTCCCATCAGCTCAGTGAATAAACAGTAAATCATCCAGACTGGGAGGAGCTCTTCCTCCTCCTCCTCCTCCTCCTCCTGCTGCTCTTTCAACACATTATTTTCCCATGAATACTGCTGAATAATGTTCTTTAATTTAAAGCTCGGGCAGGCTGCACCGGCCCAACTCCTCACAACAAGCACTGCGCCAACTAAACTTCTTGCACAAGTGATGCATCACCGGGGTGGAGGTTCATTCATCTGATGAGCTGCTGCATGGAAACCAGACCTACAGGTTGTTTTGTGCAATTATTCACGCTTAATCACTAAAACCAGCAATTATCACCAACCCAGTCAGCAGTTCAGCAAGCAGTCTCACCAATGCCAAGCTACAAGCAGCATTTTTAGCGAGTTATCTCCAACATAATCACTTTAAAAAACGGATTCCATCGCATTCTACCTCGTTCCACCTTGCAGCATCACACCAAACTCCGTTCATAAATTTACCACTTTAAACTTCATTTCCTCCCATGCGCACGTACACTCGCTGAACAATATGCATCAATTACTTTTATAAACCCACACGGACCGGTCTTCAAATCGGCTATAATTAAAACCACCGGAAGCGCTTCATCAGTCAGTACAATGAGAATATAGACGTCTTAGTGAACTGGTCCGCCTGTTGTTCCCGGTGGTACAGACCAGCAGGAACCGACGCCAGGAGTTGGGATTTCATCAAAACCAGATGAAGTCTGGTGTGGAAGCCGTGTGCCTAAATCCACCAGACCGCACAAGGCCGAACCGTACCCGAACACACGCAGAAGCAGCCGACTGAAGCGGCTGCTTTCTGAGCGGAGTCCGGACGGGGCTCACTCCGGGGCGACATTACATCACTTCCAGCAAACTTCACGGAGAACAATGAGGGCAGAGCGGCATCGGTGGCCCGTTCTAACCCGGTACCGTCTCATGCAGCCGGGCCAAACGCGCAGAAACAACCGAGGGGATGTGCAACTACAGCCCGCCTGCGTATCGGTTACTGCCGAGCCGAGCCGAGCCCGTCCGTAGCCGGTACCGACGGCGTAGTGTCCCCTCCGGCTAGCGCCGCCGGAGGAGAGTTAACGGCTGCTGGCGTTTGAAGCGTCACGGCGGGCAGGAAAAGAGCCGCGCGGAGGCGGGAGAGGAGCTCACCTGTGGCCCGGAGCGGAGGAGCTGCGGAGGCGCCGCCGGTTCGTCCCGAGAAGCGGCGGTTTATTGTGTTTAAAGCGGCCGCACGAGGGGGAGGAGCCACTACCTGCAGCACGGGGGCGCGAGCACCAGCGCGTGCGCCGACCGGAGCACGTGAGCGTGTTTGGATGCGGAGCGCGTGCGTGTGTGTGTG
>NW_007578284.1:223219-224098 GCF_000690725.1 Stegastes partitus
CATTAAAAGTATTACACCCAGAATGTTATTAGAGTAAAAGTACTGATCCTGCACAGTAAGAAACTAAGTACTAAAACTGCATAGTAAAATATATTCAGTTACAGGTTAAAGTACTATATTCTGAATGGTACTGACTAAAATACTGTTACAATTGAAAGTATTATTATTGTTATTGTTTATCTTATTGTTTTTTTAAGTACACATACTGATATTTCCCCCACAAAAAATAGTCTGATATAAGTCAAATACTTAAACCACACAGTAAAAATACTCCATTACAAGTAAAGGTACTAATACTGCAGTAAAATACTTTGATATGAGTAAAAGTCCAAATATCATCAGTAAAAACCTCCATAATCACAAAATATAGAGAAAACATTAGAAGTACTTGACACTGTGGCTGTAACAGACTCTGTGGAGTAATGATTATTTTATTCATTGATTAATTTGTTATTAATGAGATGAACTGTTGAGCATCATCAGCCTATAACAGAGTCATTAGCTGATCATTAGCGTATCAATACAGTGTCATCAGAAAAAACTCTGGATAATGACTGGAGTCTGGTGGAGAGAATAAAGCCGTCAGGAGTTAAAGCTGTGAGCTGACTGTGCAGCCAGCAGCACACTGTGTGTCTGTGTGTGTGTCTGTGTGTGTCTGTGTGTGTATTGATGAGGCTATTGATCACATCTGAAGCACAGGGGAACCTGTCAGGATCAATACTCACAGTGCAGGAGCTGCAGAAGGCTCCCGGTGTTCGGCGTCGACACATTTGTTCTTATTAACTGATACAAACATCACTTCATCAGAGATTAATAATTGATAAACAGCCTTCACTGAACCTCCATGTTTTATTCTGTCTCAATAAAACCGCTTCTAGT
>NW_007578284.1:226295-228845 GCF_000690725.1 Stegastes partitus
AAAGTGTGTACAGCTGCTAGACAGTAGTTTTAGTTTCTCTGTCGTCTGTAGGACTGTAAACGTTTTGTTCTGTCCCTGTTTTCTACCGTCGGTCCAACAAACAGAACGCTGTCGAGCTTTCAGCCTGTTTCCAGTGAAACGTGGTGACTGTTGGGAGGTTGACCTTTTCTATTTTTTGACATTTCCACATGAAAATGTTCTTAAACTCAGCCAGAACCAGCTCCACAGCTGTGAGAGCAGAACCATCAAGCCCTGGCTCTGTGGATCAAACCCGGCCAGCAGGAGGACGCTCCCACAACGTTGGCTAGCATCATGCACAAGTTCTAATAACGTTTTGTTAATGCTTCAGATCGTAGCCCGCGGCGTACGGTGTAATTACCTCCCAGCTCCGGGTTAGCGTTGGTTCTACCAGGACAGGAGGAACGAAGCTGGACCGCTCAGGGAGAAGCAGTGATGAGTTCAGGGTCACATTAAAGCTGATGTGACTTTACTGTTAAACTACTGCTGCTTCCTGAGATATTGTGACTTCTTACTTCAATATTCTGACTTTATTGTGAACTACCAAACCAAACATTCTTGTTTTTATGAGTTTTAATCACAAAAACTCACAATATGAACCTTTTATATGTTTTCCTTCCACTCTAACAGCTACATGGATGGTTTTGGTTCCATTTCTGAGGAATTCGCTGCCCTAATGTGATAATGAGGGTTTTTTCCGGTGGGAAAGCTGTTTGTGACGCTTCCTCTCGGTGTTTGTGGCGACGAACAAAGTGCTCAGTGAAGTGCGAGTCGAGACAAAAAAGCTGCTGCGATTTGAATACAAAGAGTCTGCAGACGGAAACTGTGTCGACCTGCAGCTCATTACTGGGTTTACTGGAGGAGGAAGGACGTCCAGTACACACCAGTTGCTGCTGGCTGGAGGTGATGCTGGTGTTCCTCCTCCAGCTGTTTGTCTTTAACGCTGTTCTGATGTCAAAGTGTTCAATAAAAAACCTTCTGCTGGATGAACATGACAGAGTTGTAGTTTTTAATCTGACCTGATGGTGGCAGCGTTCAGCCGCTGGTCCAACAAATAAACCAGACGCACTGATACAGAAGTTAATCTGCTGGGACTGCATCATGCTGGAGCTTTATTCATCTTTATTTATGACTTTATTTTCACTGTATCTGACTTTATTTATTAATTCATTCTAGTGTGGGTTATTTTTATTTATTTATTTTTGTTGCATTTTGTATTATTTTTATTTTATTTATTTCCAATTTTTTCTTTATTTATGTTGTATTTACTGTGTTTTGTTTTTTTTCTGTATTTTGCATTGTTTTTATTGTATTTATGTCTATTTTTTGCTTTATTTAAGTTATATTTGTCCTGCATTTGTGTCTTATTTTTGCTGCATTTATGTTTTTAGTGTTGCTGTTGTTTTCTTTTGTTGTTGTTGTTGCTGTATTTTGTATTATTTTTATTGTATTTATTTCCAATTTTTGTTTTATTTATGTTTTTAGTGGGTTTTGTTTTCAGTTTTATTATATGTATTTCTCATTGTTTCTGTATTTATGGATTTTTATTTTGTCTCAGTTTTTTTTAAATGTATTTCTTAATTCTTTACAATATTCGTTTTTATTCTCGCTGTATTTATGGATTTATTTTTACTGCTCTGTTGATCTTTTCTGTATGTGCCTTTATTTTTTTCTGTAGTTTCTTTAAATATATTGTTTTTATTTCTGTCTTTGATTTTATTGGTTTATTGTTAAAGTTTTTCTGAATATTTCTGTCTTTATTTCTGATGTATTTATGTTTTCATTTTTTTATATATGTATGTATTTATCCTCTGTGTTCTGACACTTTTTTTTTTTACTGTATTATTGTTTTTTTATGTCTTATTTCTGCTGCATTTAGGTAATTATCTCTGCTGTATTTCTTTCTTTATTTTGTTGTATTTACTCTTCATTTTTTTTCTCTATTTTTCTCTACATTTTGTACATGTTCATTACTTTCTACACATTTATATCTATTTTTTTTTTTTTTAATCTACTTAGGTATTTATTCTTTACTGAAATTAAACGTAGTTTGTTTCATCTCTACTATTTGTTCTTACCTATGTTTGTGCCTGAACATGTTCTTACCTGTACCAGGTGTGTGTGCTTTCATTTCACTATGTCCACTTCCTGCATGACATCAGCCTCGCCGCTCACCCGCATATCGCATCTGTAATGTTTACTGTCCCAGTCATATGACACACACACACACACACACACACACACACACCTACACACACACACACACACGGCCCTGGGCAGTTGTGAGTCACTCTGTGTGCGTTTCTACTGTAACTGTTAGTCACCTGCTGCTCCTCACAGGTGTTTATCTGTCACACACTCACACCTTCCAGAGATAGATAGATAGATAGATAGATAGATGGATAGATAGATAGATGGATAGATGGATAGATAGATAGATAGATAGATGGATAGATAGATAGATAGATAGATGGATAGATAGATAGATAGATAGATAGATGGATAGATGGATAGATAGATGGATAGATAGAT
>NW_007578284.1:231540-236801 GCF_000690725.1 Stegastes partitus
TGTCTTTTCGGTTCCTCTGTATGTTCTGGATATAGAGAGTAATTGACAATAAACATCTTTAGGTTATATGTTTCATTTCAAAAAATAGTTTGCAGTAACCAGATTCTGTAAAATAAAATAAAATAAAATAAAATTAAACAATAATTCTGTGATCCTCTGAGGTCACTGCTCAGCTCTGACCAACAGTCTCGTGACAGTAATTCAGGGACTGTGTAGGTTGTGTTTCACATGAAGCAGAGGGACACACGTATGGATATAAATTAGAAATAAATAAATTATAAATGTATGTTATAGTCGGTGGAACCACTAATTTATTTTGCAGTATGAGTAACACCTGTGGGCTGCTGGAAAAACACGGTTTCCAGGTTTTTCTAACTTTTGTAAAATAAATAATTAAAACAATTCAATCAGAAGTTGTTTCTCTTTTTATTCAGATTTATGTCGTTCTGGGTTCTCTCTCCTTCGTGGCGGTGGTGCTGTTTCCATAGAGATGCAGGACTTTGTTTAGCAGATTGTGAGAAACGAGTGAAACTGATCAGAAGCAGCTGCTTGGACTTCACAGGTTGATCAGCTGGAACCATGCTGTGCAACACCTCACAGCTTACCTGAGACACTCACCGACGAGGTCACATGACGACGCCCTGATGTCACTGCAGCTCGCCGATCCGCCCCCTGACCCCTGACCTCTGACCCCTGACCTCTGACCTCTGACCTCTGAGCCCGGCTGCGTCCCTGCAGAGACGATGAAGCCTCGTTATGTGAACGTAATGAGGCTGAGTGTCTCCTACAGCTGCATGTGAACCTCGTTACTGTTATTATTAGAGAAGCCCTGCTGGGATGTAAACACACACACACACACACACACACACAGAGGACCAACCAACCAATTAGTGAAGTATGCAAATGAGGGGAGCAGATAAGGATTATGTTCTTGTTGAGTTTTCAGTGGGGACGAAGCGCCGACAGGAAGAGGAACAAACACGTATGAAACTGGTTCACATGCTCCTCTCGCTGCGACGCGAATCCAACGCACCCCTTAACCCTTAAACGCACCCATCGCCTTTCTCCTGCAGGAGGAGAAGTTCTAAATGGAGAATAATCTGAACCGGTGCAAGACTCTGAGCTGCACATATGAAGATGGAGGGCTGGTGGGGCCTCCGTCGGTCTGGTAATCCGTCCTCGACTGCACCTTNGAGTTGATCTGCTACAGCGAGCAGAGCTACAGTTCGACCAAAACCAACAGCAGGGAGTGACGAAGGATCGAAGCCAAACTAAACCAAAAAGAGGAAGAACTAATTACAGAGTCAGTGCTGAGGCTCTTCCTCCTCCTCCTCTTCCTCCTCCTCCTCCTCCTCCTCAGGTTTCTACTGACACAACTGTGAGGTCAGTTTGGGATGCAGCTTCTCCACAGGAGTGCAGAGGATGAATATCACAGATGGGTTACTGGCTACAGGTCAGTCAGATGCTAACAGACCACAGAGAGACCTCAGAGTGGAGGTCCACCTCCATCTGACTGCTAACGGATCCTCTAGTCAGTTAATAGACCACAAACACACGCAAAACAGCTACAAAGAGATGCAAAATGATCAGAAAAACCCAGAAACAAACTCAAAGAGATGCAAAACAACCACAAAGACACACAAAATCTCCTGAAAGAGGCTAAACAACCACGAGGAGACACAAAACGACCAAAAGACACAAATGATGACAACAAAGAGACGAATCAACCATAAAAACTGTAAAAACAAACCACAAACAGACTCAAGATGACCATAATTTAACTCATAGTGAGCAGAAAAGGACAAAACAGCCACAAAGAGACGCAAAACAACCCCAGAAGTTGTTGTGGAGCCTCAACTTTGTTGTCTGTTGGCCATAAACAACTTTTTTGCAGGATGGAAAGTTCTGATCCAGTGTCCACCTCCCTGAACGCTACTGTGGTGTAACACACCTGTGTGGACAGGTGGCGTCCTCGTGGTCAGGTAGTCAAACAGCTGTGTAGGTAGTTAAGGAGCTGAAGCATTGAAAAACAGCAGCCTGGTCCTTTAAAGAGTTGAGACGTCACACTGAGTTCTGCAGCTAAAGACGTAAAATTAGCAGGTTTTTGAATGGACTCTGGTGAGACGATTCCTCCACAACCTCTCTGTCTGTCTGTCATTCACTCTCCTGCTCACCTTGACTATCAGCAGCATTCAAATGATCCCCTCCTCTTCCTCCTCCTCCTCCTCTTCCTCCTCCTGCCGGGCCTCCTTCCTCCTCCGGGCCCTCCTCTGGGAGACCAACAGGAGTGATGGTGGCAGCTCGTCGCCTCCTCCTCCTCCTTTATCCAGCTCTCCACGCTCAGCAGCCGTCTCCCAGGTGACTCAGCCGGAGAATGACATCATCCCAGTCAGCACACACACCTGTTTCCTCAAAGCCCTCCCTCCTCCTCCTCCTCCTCCTCCTGGCTCCAGAGCACTTCCTGGATCTCTTAAAGAGACAGCGTCACCACAAACGACAGGTGAGTCTCCGTCCACACACTGGAGCTCTGTGAATCCTCCACATCGATTCGTTATGTGGATGTTTGTTGCCTCCTGTCTGCATCAGGTGTCCTGGGTTTGTCCTGAAGCTTCATATAGCTCAAAGGCAGGCAGCAGAAGAAGAGACTGGGGCTGTTTTAAACACCTGTTGGAGGCGATATAAAGGTGGAAATAAAAATAATTCTAAATTCATTCATGACACATAAATTTATATTTATATTTTATATTTATCAGCCAGAAATGGAAAGTATTGTCAGATTTCCAGCTTTCTGATGGTCCTTGAACTACTCAGCGATGTCACACAGTTTGGTTGAAAATCAAAACAAAACTTTAAATTATTTTTTAATGAGGTGCCAATTTCAATTCTGAAAAAAAACAGGGCATCAAATACTACAGATATTCAACTATTTTCCTTTTGAACAGCTTCTACAAACTTTTCCAGACCAATAAAGACACCAAATGACCACAAGGAGACGAAAAATGACCAGAATTTAACTTAAAACAGCCACAAAGAGACGCAAAACAACGACAAGGAGTTACAGAACAACCACGACAAAACCCACAACGACCACAAAGTGATGCAAAACAACCACAGAGACACAAAAAGACTACAAATAAAATACAAAATGACAACAAAAATGATGCAAAACTCTACAAAGATGTTTCACCGAGCCGTATAACTCGCTCCTCTGTTTACTGTTTTCTCTGCATTTATTTTATGGATCCAGTTGATTTAATTTTCCTCTCAGTCTCTCTGGTCGTCTCCTCTCTGCTCTGTGGAAACACTGCCTGCAGTTCAGCTGAAAACTACCAGAAATCACATGAAATTAAACATGTAATGAATGAAATATCACAATCTGAAGCTTAAATCTGGAAACGTTTCTCTGATGCTACCACACTTGACTTATGATACGTCCAGGTACCGCCTGAAAGCTGAAAATCCAAAAGTTCTTTTTGCTTTTTATAGTTTCTGGCGGGCTGTAAGGTGGTTAGCACCGTGGCCTCGCAGCTAGAAGGTCGCCAGTTGGCGTCCCGGTGAGGACACCCGGGATCTTCCTGCGTGGAGTCTCCATGTTCTCCCCGTGCAGCGTGGGTTCTCTCCGGGTTCTCCGGCTTCCTCCCACAGTCCAGAAACATGCTGAGGTTAATTGGTGATTGTAAATTGTCCGTAGGTGTGAATGTGAGTGTGCTTGGTTGTCTGTCTCTAAGTGTAGCCCTGTGATAGACTGGTTACCTGTCCAGGTGAACCTGCCTTCACCCTGAGTCAGCTGGGATAGACTCCGCCTCCCGTAGTGAGGATGAAGGTGTAGATATGATGGATGGAGAAAACATGTCAGCAGCAGGTTTGAATAAAACTTCCACAACGCTGGTCATCATGTTTGACTCAGAACCATCCAGAACAGAACTCTGGTTTTGTGCGATTGGCATCGATCAGGTGTCTCCAGCGGGTCGGCTGTGGAGGGAAAAGGAAGACCAGTTCTCACGCTGGTCACGGACTGGTGGGTTCAGGACTTCTGCTCCAGAACAGCATCGACGCCGAACCGATTTAGAAACCGTCCGACATTCCTCACAGAGTCCCATTAAACACATCAGACACTCTCCACAGGAGGCCTCCACCTCATTTACCCAGCGTGTGTGTGTGTGTGTGCGTGTGTGTGTGTGTGTGTGTTGGTGTGTGTTGGTGTGTGTTGGTGTGTGTCGGGCCTCATTTGTCACACACAGTGTTTGATGTTTGCAGCGTCTCCGGCTTCAAACAACAGCAGCGATTCTTCACGTTAACTCGTTTAGCGTGGCGCTAACAGTCTGCTCTTTGTCTCCGCGGCGACGTGCCCACGACCTGATTAATGTCACATCCGTATCGTTGCCGTTACTCTCATCCTCCCCTCGGCTGTTGCTGCAGAAACACGTGACGTAAACTTTGGAGGAGAATAAAACATGCAGATGATGAAATGACGGAGCGGATCGTGGCTCAGCCTGGAGCTCCTGTTCTCCTCAAGTGGCTCCTTTTAAATGCAGATTGAATGTATTTTGCAGTGAAGTCGCTGCAGGAACTATTCAGGAGTTCACTTATCGCGCTGCTTACATGACGTTTCTACTCATCAGTCTCCTCCTATCATCCCTTAATGACGAAGCAGAAACCTGTTGCAGAGTTTCTGGTAAAATATCACAAACTATTTACTAATGACGTCACTGTTCAGCCAGAAACTGTAAAAACTGACAATAAATCAGATTTTTTAAACTTCCAGACAGTGATGAGCTGCTCGCGAAGTAATGAGAAGCAAAGTTCTGTCACAAAAATGAACTCAGAGCTTAAAATCAAGAAAAACAAATATTGCATCAAACTGACTTTATTCTACTTGTCAGAGTTTAAGAAGAAAAAAATATGCTAAAAAATAACCGATTGGCTCGAAGCAAATTCTGTTAAAAACTAAAATTCTGCTCATCACAGTGGAACCAAGGAGGCCTGAAAGGATCAGCTGCTGTTTACAGTCATGTGACAAGAATTCAGGGATTTTTCAGGTAAGACTGTGTTCAGACAAAACATGGAGCAGACAGGAATGAAAACAGCAAAATATAAAAACATGAATATAAAGTACAAATGACTGTAGTATGTATCATTATGATTTACAGCATGTTGCCATAATTACACCATTTAGTGTACAGAGGTCAATTCTTATATATTTAATTCAATTTATTTAATTTCATTTAATTTTATTTAAGTTAATTCAATTTAATTTAATT
>NW_007578284.1:239706-242775 GCF_000690725.1 Stegastes partitus
CAGTGATAATGCTAACACACTATCAGCACCACAGGTAAACAGAAATGAGTCCATTAACTGACAGCATGGATTAAAACTAGAGGCCCCCTCATGCAATTCATCACATTAAGCTAATATTAGCACAAAGAAACTCTCCCATTATTATAAAATAAGTCTAAAATCATTTTGTCTTTATAATAAGAATGGTGTTCTGTCGAGACACATTTTAGCTTATCAAGAAAAACACAACAGCTGGCTTGTATGCTGTAAGCAAATATTACTAATTGCCTTAGCTAGTGTGTTCGCTAACCACTGTGACCTTCCTACATGGTAGCATTAGCCAGCTAGGTAGCATGATACATCTGTGTTTATAAGAGTAGCAAGTTAGCCAAACTGGAGCAGAGCAGAGCTAAAGAATTAGTTCTGTTGTGGTTTTCAACATAATTGTGCTAACAGCAGCTAGTTTGTTTACCATTAGCACTTTTTAGCTCCTTTAGCTAACAAAGTTGATGCTAACATAACAAAACTAATGTTAGTCATTGTGTTAGCATAAAACACATTAGCATTCTGTTAGCCGCTATACATTAAGAGTCTAAACTGTGTCACTACATGATTTAATCAGTATTTATGTTTTACACTGAGCATATTATTGAGCTAAGGGCTAATTTTGCTCATCGAGCTAACAGGCAGCATGACAAACATCCACCGCTGATTTTAAGAATAAATATGAATAAAACTCCAGAATAGTCTTGAATTAAATACGTTTTTAGGTTATTTTATGTAAATAAATCCACACTTTTATATATATATATATCTGGATCGGTGTGTAGATAATGGATGGATCTCCTGTTAAACCTGTATCATCTAAATCTGAACCCTAAAACCAAAATAACCAGAGACGTCCTCACTGTGATGGTTTCAAGTTCATCCACACACATACCCACACAGTTTGTGTTTAGGCCACTTCATATAACATTATATTAACTTATTTCCTGAATCCTAAACCTAAACCTAAACCCGGTCTTCATCAGAACATGTGGAGCTTTAATCCCTCAGTGACACCATGTAAACAGGTTTCTGTGGCCTCAACAGGAGCGGTGCAGCTCCGGCTCCAACACAGAGCGTGTGAAAGAATTCCTGGGAACTGAGCGTCTGTACGTAACGTTTATTCATTTGCTAATTTTATACAACAATGCAACAATACACACACTCATTAGGGATGCAGAGAGAGCTTCACACACACACACACACAGCGGCCTGGACGAGCTCGTTCTGCTCTGCAGCTGCTTCAGCACCTTCAGACCAAGACTTCAACCTGTTAAAGCTGAAACACACTCAGTTTGTTTGGCAGATCACAGACGTCCGTGCATCCTGACTTTTAGTCCACGTTAAGGGTTAAATCCCCCAAAACTGAAGCCTGCATTTACAAACGAACAGCGCGTTTGATTTGTGGTGAACAGCCACATGTTTGAGACATGAAACGACCAGTTTAAAAACACTAATAATAATCATTTTAATAATATTTTGCCAACTGTCTCTGGTCCAAACGGACAAAATGAGAGTAGAACAGATTTATTGTCCGACCACAAGCTGAGACTTCATTTCTTTTGTTTGTCTGGATTTGTTTTAAATAAATATATTTAAAGCACAACTAAAAAGAGCCTTTACAGTCATATAATAAAAGTATCTGCATATATAAGTACAACATAAAATACATAAATAAAAACATATTCACATACTATGAGTATTAATAATTACAATATATATTTGTTAATACTTCATTTTAAAATTTCAACCTTTTTGAAATGTTATTTTTTTAATCAGGTAAAATAAAACTGTTCATATTTACATATTTAAAGTGAGTTAAAGTAAATTTTAATGAATTTTTTCAGGGTAATGTTGAAAGTCTTGAAGATGGGGGACAGTAAAAAAAACTTTAGTTTACCTCATAAAATAAGAAATATATTAAATTCATTCAGTTAATGCAGCAGAAGGTGAAAACACTTCAGCGTGATGGTTTTAAGAATTCAGTCACGCTGCACTTGTTTTAAAAGCACGACTCATTATTCACACTTTGTTTCAACACAGATTTTAAAACCTCAAATACGCCAGAAAAAAAAAAAAGACTTCCTTTAACCAAAAACTTCCTTCTGGCTGGAAAAGACACAAACAAGTGGCACAAGACAGGAAGACAGAGTTAGAGAGGATAAAGGAACTTCAACTATTTCTATGTTGTTGGTTTTTAATCTTTATACTAAAATACCATGTCCAGAATTATTCATAACCTCAGACTCGTCTCAGATGTCTGATAAAATGCAGCTTCTACACGTCTGTTCTATTCCAGGTGGTACTCATGTTCTAAACATGTTCTAAACATGTTCTAAACATGTTCTAAACATGTTCTAAATGAACTCTGGCAGCAAAAATAAACAAGAACTATTTAAAGAAAGTAAATGTTGTGTGATGTTTCTGGTTTTCTGACTGTCGTCCTGACGTTCCTGATTCTCTCTCCTTCTAGTCCTGGTTCTGTTTCCGTAGAGCTGCAGGACTTCATGCTTGACGGGGGTGAAGCAGATCCTGGTTAAAGGAGCAGGCTGGTGTTTTACAGGCTGTCCTCTAATCACACCTTGAAGCTCTGCTGATCTGCAGTCTGAGGCTGGATTTACAACAAACACCACGTTGTTGACTCAAAGTTGACTCATCGGCAGAACGTCTGTGGAGCCGTGATCATGACGCCACATTTCAGCACAGCGTAGCAGGAACAACCGGACTTCTGCAGAAAGCAACAGGAGAGCTCGACAAACGAGAGAAACCTGTTAAATATCCACAAACACACTGATGGACCCGTCCTCCTCATGATGGTAGACACTGAAACAGAAGCTACAGCTGACTGAGGAGAGATGGGTTCTTTACTCTAAACCTGATTCAAATGATCCTTATCAGGCTTCTGCAGAGCTTGATGATGAGCTGATCATCTGAATCAGGTGTGTTGGAAGAAGGAAACATCTAGAACATGCAGGACTGCAGCCCTCGAGGACCAGGACTGGACCCCCCTGCTTTACTGGCACTGACCCTATAGACCCTATAGAT
>NW_007578284.1:243431-245937 GCF_000690725.1 Stegastes partitus
GCACTGGGAAGCTAAAAGAACGACGATATTTTTTGTTTATGCAGCTTCTGGCTCCGATAAATGGTGTAAATGTGGGAACCTTTCAGTAGGGTTTGACGACGAAGCCTCGAGGAGTTAAAGTGAGAGTTTAGCTGGTAGCTTATGCTGAACACTTACTGACCACATGAGGAGGAGCATCTCTGCAATGTGCTGTAACCCATAAAACTTTCAAAGTCTATAATGCTCAGTTTTTGATGATGTTGTCTGAAATAGAAGCAGTTTATTGGACACCAGTCAGTGACGACAAAGGGGAGCTCGCTGTTCAAAAACCAAAGAAAAAACTAAATAAAGGCTGAAAAACACCAAACATGTCAGAATGTTGAATGAAATTTATAGAAAACAATCCAGAAGACAGACAGAACATTAAAACAATAAAACATACAGTTTGTCTCCCCGACTGAGGAAGCGTCCAATAAAAGCTCAGAGTAGTTTTCATAAAAACAAACTCGTTAGTGTCTCATTATAACGTGCAAAATGTTTGAATTTCATATTTAAAACCCAGATTTTTACATCTTCACGTCCTCCTCCGATACGAGACATGTTTATGTCCCAGTTTGACGGCTCGTGTCTCGTTTTTAAGGTCCAGGTCCAGGTCCAGGTCCAGGTCTCCTCCGTCCTACTCGAAGCTCTCCAGAATCGGTTCGTGTCCCGTCTCCTGCAGGAAGCGCAGCAGGTCGTCGGGTCGGAGGCCCATGGTGGCGGCGTTGGTCATGGGGTGGAAGTAAACCATCTGGTGGCCTCCTTCCAGCAGGTCGCGGTCCAGCACGAACTTCACGCTGCGGTCCTTATCGAAGAGCAGAGCGAGGGCCGTCGCACAGCCCTGGCCCACCTGGACAGACGACAGAGGTCAAGAGACAACCTGAGGGAAGGAAACTGAACACAACATGACCACGAAAACACACAACATGACCACAAAACACACAAAATACCAACAGCTACATGAAAAAAGATCAAAAATAAATCACAAAAAGGTAGAAAACAACCACAAAGAGGAGCAAAAAATGACACAAAATGAGCACAAAGAGATGCAAAATGACCAGAAAGAGACAAAAAGAGTCACAAGACAAACACAAAAACACACAAACACAAAAAAACACAAGAAGACAACAAAAAATACACAAAACAATCACATTAAAATATATATTTATATCACAGAAAGACACAAAAGAAGCACAAACAGATGCAAAACAAACACAAAAGTCTTGCACCAGACACCAAACCTCCAGACTCGCTCCCACCTTGAGTTTTTCCAACATGGCCGCCTCGTCAGCGAAGCGCAGGTTCCCGCTGCCGACGCCGAGTTTCTTGGCGAGTTCGTTGAGGTTCACCTGCAGAGGAACAGAGGAGGTCTGTGTCAGGTGACCAGGTGAGCAGGTGAGGCAGGAGGAGGAGGAGGAGGGAGCTCACCTGGCGGTCGTGGCGAGCAGACACCAGCCACAGGCCTTTCTTCTTCTTGTCCTTCAGGAAGAGGTTCTTGGAGACGGCGCCGCTCACCTGCTGCAGGTGAGGCATCATCTCCTCCACCGTGAACACCTGCAGGGACCGGAAACATGAAGGGGACGCTCAGGCTGACAGACACATGCTGCTGCTCTGTCCACCTGCAGAACGACTCCACCTGGATGATCTTCTGGCGCCGCCTGCAGGCCGCAGCAGGTCAGTGCAGCAGAAACTTATGACAGCTGCAGAGCTACAGTTTGCCAATTAAACCTAAATAAACATGAAACTCTGCATTATAAAAACGTTTCTACCAGATAGTAGGTCTGACTGCAGTACCAGTGTTTGTATTTTAAGACGAACTGGTCTGTAAACGGCTGACTGGTGACTTGGAGACGCACTTCTACCAGATTCCATTGAAAAAACGGTCGATTTTCAGATTGAAGTGATTCTGCGCGAACACAGTTTGCAGCACAATCGCGTCTTCACATGACTTTAGCTTCGGATGACCTGCCGGTAAATTCGGCCCACAAGTTGCAAACAACACAACCCTCCTTCACTTCAGGAAATAACTTTGAATGCTTCCACGTGTCCGTCACCGGCGCACCGCTGCAGAGAAGACACGCTGTTCCAAAGCTAAAACTACCCCACAGTCAGAGCTGCTCAGGGTAATAAATGACGCCGAATAGAAGAGCGAATCCTTCTAACTCAAAAAGTACTGTAAATATATTTCTAGGCTGTTATTATGATTCACCGTCACGAATGAAACCTAAAAATAGACGATTCGCTTATGGGGTTCTGTTGCCGGTGTGTGTCGGTGTTGTACCGGCGGGTGCTCCACGCAGGTCGTCTGGATGTTCAGCGTCTGAAGATATTTCTCCAGTTCGGACCGCAGATCCTCCGACATCTTCACAAAACACGGTTTTAATGTGAACAGGAACAGAAACAGAGGAGGACAGGGGGACAGCAGAAGAAGAAGAAGAAGGACGCTCTTCTTCGTTTCTCAGTTTTCCTCAGATGCTGCAACACCGAC
>NW_007578284.1:246358-249910 GCF_000690725.1 Stegastes partitus
TCCTCTGGACAAACAGCACATGATTCATATTTTGTCTCTTTGTGGATACTTGAGTCTTTATTGTCTCTATTGGACACCTGATGAGAGTCTTTTTCGTCTCCTTTTCCACACTGGAGAGTTTTTATTGTCTTCTGGTGGACATCTGAAAATCTTTATAGTCGATACTTGAACACCTGAAAGTCTTTTACAACACTATTGGACACCGGAGAGCCTTTTTCGTCTCCTTTGGACACCAGAGGCTCTTTATAGTCTCTCTGTGGACACCTGAGAGTCTTTATCTACATTTTTTGAACACCTGAGAGTCTTCATCATTGTTTTTTTGACGCTCCAGAGTCTCTATTGTCTTTTAGTGGACATCTGAGAGTCTTTATAATCTCTGTGTGGATACCTTAGAGTCTTCATCATCATTTTTTGGACACCTGAGAGTCTTTATGGTCTTTTTTTGGACACCTGAAAATCTTTATTGTCGATACTTGAACACCTGAAAGTCTTTCTCGTCTCCTTTTGTACACCTGAGAGTCTTTATCTACATTTTTTTGATACCTGAGAGTTTTAATCATCCTTTTTTTGGACATCCCAGAGTCTTTTTTGTCTCCTTTTGGACACCTGAGAGACTTTTTCGTCTCCTTTTGGACACCTGAGAGTCTTTATCGTCCCTTTGTGACATCTCTCTTGTCATTTTCTTTACGGCGTTCTGTGTCTCCGTCCTTGAGATGTTCAGCTTGTTTATGTTTGTAGGACTCATCGATGACAGTGTGGAGAGCAAACACGACAAAGACACGCTGAAGGACACGTTGTCCCACTTCCACCTGAATGACGAGTGTTACAAAACATATTTATCCATAATGGATGAGGCTTTAATTCGCCACAATGACCCAGTTCGGTACAGAACACGAGGTCGGCTCCACCGTTGAACCCGTTGCTCTTTAACAAATGAACATTACAAAACAGGTTTTGTTTTTTTTAGATTTGGGTCGAGCAGCATCAGTACGGAGCGGTGAGGCACTCACGCTGCCGTGGTTACAGATTTCAGTCCCATCAGGACCACAGACCAGGAACTAATCCAGAGATTAAACCGGGCAGCGTCCGTCGAGCTGCAGCGTTTTAGCACCTGTAACCAGCAGGACTGACAAAATCTGCTTTACTCACATCTGCTCAGGTCTCCAGAAGCCCAGAAACAGACTTTAGTTACGTACGGTGGTCGTTAGAGGCTCTAAAAACAGATGAAAAACATGTTTGGAGGTTTTTAATGCCAAAATAAGACTCAAAATACATGTGGAGGTCTTCAGATATTCATACTGTATAGCACACAAGCCTTTCAACAATTTAAAATACCTGTTTGGGTCTTTATATGTCCAACAACAGATATGAAACATGCATGAGGGTCTGTAGACGTCTGAAAACAGACCTTAGACTGTACATAGAGGTCGATAAACATCCAACAACAGACTCACAACGTGTTCAGAAGCCTTTGGTTGCCCAAAGTCAGATTTAAAAACATGTATACAGACATTTAGACCTTCAGAAACAGACTTCAAATAAGTATGGAGGCCTTTCATCGATCAAAGACAGACTCAGAGTAGGTTTGGAGGTCTGTAGGTCTCCATAACTGACCTCTAGTACAGGTTCAACATCTGGACGTCTGTTCAGGAGCTTTTTTGGTTGTTGTTAGAAACCAGCCTGAATGTATGAATGTTTTTCTACAGACGTCCAAAATAAATTTGAACGAGATCGTGGATACAAGCGGCTGTAATGAGCTTCCTCCTCAGGGTGTCTGGACTCAGCCTTAGAGATCGGGTGAGGAGCTTGAACATCTGGAGGGAGCTCAGAGTAGAGCTGCTGCTCCTTCACGTCTAAAGGAACCAGCTGAGGTGGTTTGGACATCTGGTTCAGATGCCTCCAGAGAGGATTCTTCTGGAGGTCTTCTGAACACGTCCACCTGGGAGGAGACCCCGGGGCAGACCCAGAACCCGCTGGAGGGACCATATCTCTGGGCTGGCCTGGGAACGCCTCAGGATCCCCCAGGAAGAGCTGGAAAGCATCACCAGGGGGAGGAAGGTCTGGAACGACCTGCTCCACCTGTTGCCCCGTGACCCGACCCGGATAAGTGGAAGATAATAGATGGATGTTACATTTGATTGTTCAGGAGACGTCCTACATATGTTCCTTTCTTTCTACCACTACTCAGAGGAGTCTGTTTTAAAAATGCAAACCTCTTCTTTGGATCTTGGGTCAGTTTTGAATCATTTCATCGGATTTGATTCCTCGTAAATCTGCATAGAAACCAGAAAAAATCAGCTGGAAACCTGTTTTAATGCACCCATATTTTAAGGGAATTCCAAACGCTGCCAACAGGAGCTGCTAACAGCTGATCCAGCTCTGTTTAATGGCACCAATGTGACTAAATGTGAACAAATCCAGGAAGAACAGCAGCATCTTCCTGTAATCGCCGTAGTTTTAAAATCAAACATATGCAGCGTGTTTCCGTTTGACTTAGAGGTGATGCTTAAATGGCTGTTATGAGAATAGCAGGACTGTTTGTTGACGTGTCCATTATATCAGCTCTTTGTTCCCTGTGAGAGAAATGGATGCCGTGAACACAATCACAGCTCCGCCAATGTGTGGTCTCGTGTTTTCATGTTTTCTATTGATTCTATTGTCTCTGTTGTCAAGACGCTCCCATTAGCAACAGACGCTGCAGCGAACAATAAGAAACAGCCTCTGGAGGAAGATACAGAGAAAAACCGAGAGAGACGAGAGAATAGAAGAAACTCAAGGAAGACCTTCACTCAGAGTCCTGCAGTCTAACTCCAGTAAACTTGTCACAGAGACACAAAACTTCTGAAATGTTCCCGTCAGCTCCAACCATCACAAACCTTTTATGTTGCACTCAGCTGCTGTACTTTCTAATAGAGCTAAAAAGCCTGAATCAGTGCAGGAATCACAGCGGATGTTGTTATTGCATCTGGTTGTTGCACAACGCGCCGCTGTTGAGCGTCTCGAAAGACATTTAAAGTGTCCATCAGCTTTCAGAAGTCAAGGCTCCTGTTTCCATTTCTGCAGCTGAAGGTTTTCCAGTTTGTGCGACTTTCTGGTTTCACAAGCTGCACATTTGTCCTTGAGAACGACTCGTGTTCTCACAGCTGAGGCGACTGAGGCGCTGTATGAAATCCATCATCTGTCCGAACTTCTCTCAAGATGAAAACTGGTTCTGTTCTTAGTCATATTCATGCTCTGGTTATGCTTATAAATGACCTGATTGCTGGATCTGCAGCGCTGTTTTCATCAATATCAAATAAAAGATGCTGTTCTGCAGTGAACCTGCCACTCAGGTGCTGCAGCACTGAGTTACTGTGACAACAAACCAAACAGACACACTTCCGCATCAGGGTTAGAGCAGTGACACAACACCGCCACCATCGGGTCACACTGATAGAGTAATCAAGGTGGGGATTTAAATCCAGCACCTGATTGAATGAACTGAACAAATCAGTTCCCTCTAAGGCGGTTCAACAGGTTTACACAGTCAGGCTGATGTGGTACAGGTCCAAG
>NW_007578284.1:255817-263840 GCF_000690725.1 Stegastes partitus
GCCTCTCTTCTTCTTTGTGGTCATGAGTTTGTCTCCTTTTGACCGTTTTGTGTCTCTCTGTGTCTCTCTCGTGCTCTTTCCTGTTGGGAGGGTTTCTTTATGCATCCCAATCTCGCTGCTAGTTAAGTGTTCAACTGTAATCCAAGTGTAAAGTAACTTGATTACTCTGTGTTACGTGTAGATTTACTCATACAGCTGCTGCAGTGAGGACGATGAAGCCTCTACAGGTGTGAAGGTAATTTAAAGTGAAATCCACAGATCTGGGCCTGCAGTCCGTCGGACCGGTGAGGTTCTGTTCTCCCCGTTTGTCTTCATCCCATCACGTCTGTGAGCGTTAAGCTGCAGTGGCTCAGCACATAATCACAGTAATGACTTTCCATCAGAGCGCTGACCTAAAGACCCACATCCACACACGGTCCTGCCTCCCTTATAAACACCTGAGTCCTCCGGTTCCGCCAGTTCCGCGCTCCGCTGTGGATCCGTAACGTCTGTGGAGACCTCATGGCCGGACGGTTCTGGAGTTTTCTGGGTTTACGAGACGAGAGGATCTGGATGCTGAGACTGAAGCTGTGTCCAGTCGGAGGGTCGCCGTGGTCCTCCAGGAACGTCTGAAGCTCAGAGCGACTGCAGCGGGTCCACAGGGTCCACANTTCTGGTACTTTTCATTTTGGATGTTGCTGCTTCGCATAATGTCCAAATGTTCCACAAATTCCTGCTAATGGTCCATGAGGACGGACGCAGACGTCCAGCTGAGTGTGTCTGGGTTGGAGAAGGTCGACCCTCCATCCCGCTGCTTCCTGCATCAGCAGCCGGTCGAGCAGAAGTCCTGAGATCACTTCCACGACAATCGTCTCTAAAGGTGACGACGAGGTGAATGAAATACATCCGCCGTCCTCAGCGCTGCTCCTCCACCTGCTTCTATCAGAGGGGAAGTGAATATTTTAATCTTCTGCATAATTTGATGCCTTTTTTTTAGACCAAACAGCCACGTTGTTCTCATCATTGGTTCTAGTCAGAGCTCAGCACATACATGTGAAATCTGTCAACAGACGCTTCATTACTCAGCGTACAACACTGTCCAGAAGTCTGGGAGCGCCGTAGAACTATGTGGTGATCTGTCAGAACCAGTACATTTGGGAACATTTGTGTGATTTAGATGTTTTTAAACCGGAGATGCTGTTCGAGGCCGACTCAGAACGAGTCGATAATAATCTGAGAAAAGTCGTCTTCAAACCAAAAACCTGTCGGGAAAGGTGCCAAAGAAAATCTGTTAAAAACGGCTGAACGCTGCACCTTTCAAAAACAAATGACTGTAGAATAATGATGTTTGAGCTGATTTAAATATAATAAAAATAGTATATTTTACGGCCAAACACTGTGAGCTCCCAAAGCCTTAACTCAGGAATAAAAACCAATTATGACAAAGTTTGACAGGACAGGATAAAACCATGAAGCGATATAATTTAATATCCAAAAGATCAGAGTTTAACTTCACTGTGAGATGACAATGTTCCACAAAAACACTTGTTATTGCAGGAAAGGACGGCGAGGTGGACGGCGAGGTGGACGTCCACGGCAGCGGGACTGATGTGTGGAGGCGTTAGTTCTACCTGTGGCTCGAACAAACACTTGAGTTCCTCCTGTTTGCTGTCAGCTGTGCGTTAATGCAGTTTGTTTTACTCCCACGTCTTTACCGTCACAGAGAAACCTGCCACCAACAGAATAAACATCAAACCTTCAAAATAAAAGCCCCATCAGAGTTTTACAAGTAATGTTCTGAATGTTCAGATTAAATCATGTAAAGGACACAAAATTACTGGAGGCATTTCTCATGTTTTTTTTTATTGTTATTTGACATTTCTTTGCCATTTTTGGTTCTTTGTAATCGTTTTGTGTCCCTTTGCAGTTTTCCTGCTTCCCTTGGTTGAAATGGTTCTTTTATATTTTTTTAATCTGATTATTTTAACGTCTCTTGAAACAATTATACTTTTGCCATTTGTTTAAAGTCTCTTTGTGCTCGTTTTGCATCATCGTTGCATTATTTGGTGGTTATTTTATGTCCCTTTGTTGGAATTAGATGTTCTTTGGTAATTTCTTGTGTCTTTTAGTAAATGTTTTGTGTCTGTTTGTGCTTTTTTTTGCGTCTTAGTGCAGCCATTTTGCATCCCTCTGTTAAAGCTGTGCGTGCATTTGTAAAATGTTTTGCGTCACTTTGTGGTTTTGTTGGGTCTCTGTTTAGTCCTTCTGCCTCCCGTTGCTCGTCTTTTTGTGTCTCTTTGTATGTATTTTGTGTCTGTTTGTGGTTTTTGACATGTTTCTATGGTGATTTTGCATCCTTTTGTTGAAATTGAACATTTCTTTTGCAATTTTTTTGCTCCTCTTTGTGTTCATTTTGCGTCCCTTTCCGTGTGTGTGTTTTTTAAATCTTTGTATACATTTTGCATCCCTTTGTGTGTTTCTCTGCGTCTTTATATAAATTTAGCGTCTCTTTATGGGATTGTCGCATCCGTTTATATTCATTTTGCATCCCTTTTGTAGATTTTTGGTGTTTTTATTTTGCTTTTGCGTCTTTTTTATGATTTTATTGCATTTGTTTACATTTTGCATCCCTCTGTGTTTTTTTTGCGTCTTTGTTTACACTTAGCATTTCTTTATGGTTTTGTTGCATCTATTTGTGGCAACTTTAGCATCTCTTTATTGTTTTATTCCATCTGTTTGTGTACATTTTGCATCCCTCTGTGTGTTTTTTTTGTATACATTAAGCCCCTCTTTATAGTTATTAGGACATTGCATCTGTTTTGTATCCCTTTGTGGCTTTTTTTGCATCTTTACATACCTTTAGCATCTCTTCATGGTTTTATTGCATCTGTTTGTATAAGTTTTGCATCCCTCTGTGTGTGTTTTGCATCTTTGTATACATTAAGCATGTATTTGGTTTGGTTGCACCTGTATACATTTAGCGTCTCTTTGTTGTTTTGTTGCCTCCGTTTGTGTACATTTTGCATCCCTTTGTGTTTTTATGTACCTGTTTGTAACCCCGCCTGCGTCTGAACGTCACTTTTCATGAGGCCGTGAGTGACTCCCTGCAGACAGAAGCCGCTACGTGACCCAGAACCAGCCCTAAACCCTGATCGGACTCTGCTGTGCGTCTGCTGCTCAGACGGTCATTTCAACGTATGGAGGAGGCTTTAGCTGTAATTACTTTCATGTCGGTTACGCAGCTTTCTGTTCAGAGACGCGACCTTGAGGTGTGTGTCCACGCTGCTGTGAGTGTGTGTGTGTGTGTGTGTGTGTGTGTGTGTGGGTGTGTGTGTGTGTGTGTATGTGACCTACATCGCTGATTAAATGGACGCAGGGCTGATTGTGATGACGGAGACGTCAAAGCGCTGAAACACACAACGCAGGTTTTAATTTCAGTTTATTTTCTTTATTTCAGTTCAGCTGCTGATTTTTCTCCAAACTGTCCCACAGATGGAACCAGAACCTGGTCCTGTGTGGTACTGACCCAGTCTGTTGGGAATAAGACCGACCAGCTGACTGACTGTAAGGACGCATGAATCAGAGACACACAAAACAATAACACAACACAAAAAAGCACATAAGCAGATAAAACACCACAAAGCTTCTCCATTCGTGGTCATTTTGTGTCTTTCTGTGTTGTTTGTCTGCTTGGGGTTGTTTTGTGTGTATTTATGGTCATTTTGTGAATCTTTGTGGTTGATTAGTGTCTCTTTTANTTATTATTATTTTTTAAATAACGTCTATTATAATTTAACTCGAGCCGAATTGAGGACTGAGTCGAACAAATTTGACATCAGGATTCTTTTACAATATTTACATATTCTGCTATTAAATGCAAGCAAATTAATATTAAATGCACATATTTTTCTATGAGGTTTGGTTCAAAGCAGCTGCTCACTTTTGTTCAGCCGAACTTTAATTGTTTAGTGGCTGAAAATTAATTTAATTAAACTCACAACAATTTCACTACAGTCGGTTTGCACAGATTCTAGTTTAGGTTTTAAAAAATGATCTGATAGTTTAATTGGAGCCGAGTCGAGGACTGAGCACCACTGATTTGAAAACAGGTTTCTTCCACATTGTTCACATTTTCTGCATTAACAGCAAGCAAATGACAATCAAATACAGGTTTTTGTTTTGCATGAGGTTCAGTTCTGTAAAGTTTGCAGCTCTGTTCGATGACATTCATCAGTGGCACCGATGATTGTTTAGATAGAAGTGGATCAGACAGACTACAGGCTAGTTATTGATCAGATGAAATGACCTAATTCACTGTGGCAGCAGCAGAGAACCAGAGATCACAGCAGGTTTAAAACACTAGAAATGAAAATACCATGTTGGTATTTGGTCCAGCTGAGCTTTGCTGTGATGGAGTTGACGCCTGAGCTCGTTAAAGGTTTGATGAATAAGTATGAACAGGCAATTAAAAGCCTGTAATTAGCATCAAACGCTTCACTTAAGTTGTTCTACCGGTTTGAGAGTAACGTCTCGGGGCTGAGCGACCAGAGGGACGAGCTGACAGCGTCGTGTCTCTGAGACTCGGCAGCCTGACATGCTTGGATGCAACTTCTCTCCTCCGAGGGTTTTGTTTGCTTCATCAGGCTGAGTGTAAAAGTGCACGAGCAGAGATGCTTTTACTCTCGGATGCACAGAGGAAAACCGTCGGTGCTGATGCTGCTGGCTGTCAGAAAGGGAGATAAAGGGATGCAGCAGCTCGAGGTCAGAGCTGACAGACGTCACGCTTCCCGGCTGAAAGGTCGACTGTATGTTTTCCGGAGGTGACTGGAAGCTGCAGGGAGTTCAGGTGCAGGACTGATAACGCTGCACATCCATCTGTTGACGTCTCACTGGGTGGTCATGTGCTGTACGGCCACCGCCGGCTCTCTGAAAAGGGTTTTCTGTTGACAGAGTGTCGTGCCGCTGTGGCTGCAGAGCTGTGTTGATATTCTGCAGGCAGGTTGGTATTTACTGGTCGGAAAAGTCACAGCTCGCCTGCTTCGTATTGGAGACGCGAGCTCAGGTCAGCTGGTGGACTGAAGGCAGAGGGACTCGCTGTCCTCATCCAGCTGCTCCACATCCTCCATTTGTCCAACCGGACAGGTTCCTGCCTGGATGAGTTACCGAGCTGAGACTCAGAGGTCCGAAGCTTCAGGACCAGAGTGTGAGGTGACCCGAGTTAGTCACAGAGCTCCGTTACACAACACAAGACATCGACAAAGGGATGCACAACAAAGAGACTCACAATAACCACAGACAGACACAGAGGTCATACATGAACACAAACAACTACAGAGGGACATAAAATGACAACAAAGACACACAAAATTAGTTCAAAAACACACAAAAAGACTAGACAAACACCCCGAACAACCACGAAGAGACATAAAACAGCCACAAAGAGAAACAAAACTACTACAGAGACACAAAATGACCACAAAGGAGAAACAGAACGACTGTAAAAACACTCAAAATGACTATTGATACCTGAAAACAACCACAAAGAGATGCAAAATGACTACAAAAACACAGCAGATGTCCACACAGACACACAAAACTGCCACAAAAAGAAACAAAACTACTAGAAAGACACATTTACAATTATTACAGAGGCACAACATAACCACAAAGAGAGGCAAAACGACTGCAAAAACACACAAATGACTGTGTAGGCACACAAAACTACTACAAATGCACACAAGTGACTGTATAGACATGCAAAGAAACACAAAGTGGCCCAAAATGACAACAGGGAGAAACAAAACAACCACAAAAACACTTAAAATGACCACAAACTCACACAAAATGACTACAAATACCTGAAAAACAACCACAAAGAGATGCAAAATAACACAAATACACACTAAACACTTACACAGATACGCAAAGCAACAATCAAGAAACACAAAATGGCCCCAAAGTGACACAAAACAACCACAAAGAGATGTCTTTATGAGAGAACTTTATGAGGCCTGCCAACAGAGAAGCTGTTGGTTTATCTTTAATGCGTTCAGTGATTGGGTCGGTTGTGATCCGCTGAAGGTTTCTCCTCCTCTGTCACCTCCTGGTCCGGTTCTGTGCTGTTCAGGAATGTGTGCGTCTCTGCAGGACGTCTCGGTGTCGCTGCGATCACAGCGGAGGCTGCGGGGGGCTGATGGATGTGACGCTGAAAGCTGCCGACACACAAACGTTGGCTCATACGACACATCGATGCCCTCGTGTTTCGGCGACGTGCCGGAGTTATTTTTATTTCTGCTGCTCAGCACCGTTTTCTAGAAACGATGATGCGTTTAGTGTAACCTGTCAAACACGTTAGATCACAGAGGAATGTGTTTCTGCTTTCTGCATAACCTCAACCCGTCACCCAACATCACAAAAAACATTTGTACTATTCAGTGAAGGAAGTGCGACAGTCTGCAGGAGGAGCTCGGGGTGGATGGAGGACCTACAAAGCTCCTTATCCCCCAAATCCCTACAGAGTCAAAGTAAATGACCGCAGAAACACACAAAAGTACCAAAAAGAGACAAAATGACAACAAAGAGACACAAAACAGCCACAAATACATGCAACACCACCACACAGAGACACAAAATGACAACAAAAAGACATAAAACCGCTAGAAAGATGCAAAATCAGCACAAAGGCATGCAAGAATATAAAGAGACACAAACCTACCACAGAGACACAAAACGACTACAAAGAGGCACAAAGTGACCACAAAGAGACACAAAACAACCACAAAGAGACACAAAACGACCACAAAGAGACACAAAACAACCACAAAGAGACACAAAACAACCGCAAAGAGACACAAAACAACCACAAAGAGACACAAAACGACCACAAAGAGGCACAACGTGACCACAAAGCGACACNTTTACACAGTCAGGCTGATGTGATACAGGTTCAAGCTGTTGAGATAGCTATAGACACGCTATTCTTCAGCAGCCCAAGAGGTTAAACATGAACCAAATCAACCCACCGTGGCAAACAGCAGTGACTGACTAAATCTAAGTAGCAGCTCAGTTAGCATTAGGCAGATGCCCTGATCAAACTTTTACTTGCCCCCTGTGTGATCCAAATCATTTAATATTTAGTATCTGCTGATACCAAGTCCCAATCTGAAGCCCTTCTCCTCAATAATACACTCTTTAAGTACGTTCAAGTTAATAACATCAATCTAATATATCTGCTTGACAACTGATGAGCTCTGCAATGCGTTGAGAATATTTAATTTCTTCAATCAAGCGGTTCCTTAACGTTACCGTGGTGGTCCTGGACCTTGTTGTAAAGCTCCGGTGGGACATTGTCTGACATGTGGTGTTAGAGGTTAGAGGTACTGTGGCTCCACAAGATGAAGAAATCCTGTATTCTCTGCATGCATGTCAAAAAAAAAAAAGTATTGTACATCAGCTGCAGTACCTGGTTGTTCCACCAGGTGGAGCCTCTTCCTGTTTAATACAGTTGTGACCAGAGGAGGTGTCACTTGGACCACAGGTGGTTAATGTGGGTAAACAGACAGCATTATGGGAGGGTTTAGCTAACAGGCACCATGTCAAAGACTTCGGTGATACTTAATGACCTATGATTAGCACTCATGGCTTCTATATGTGCTAACATTAGCATGGACTGTGTTTCTAAACCACAGTAATGGTGTAGGTGGTAACAAAGATTATGTGATGTCTAATGCATTTGGGACAGAGGTCATGCTCTTTAAACAACCTGGGATTGACTTGGAAAATGTTTTTATCGCACACGAAGGGTTTAGCTAGCAATGGACCACCATGACAAATACCTCGACGCTTTATGCTTTAGGGGCAGAACTCATGCGTATAAGACAAGTTAGCTTTAATGATCCACTGCAGCAGTGTTCCTACATCCCAGTGGTTCATGTAACAGACTTCTGTTAGATCATGTGTCTGTCAACTAAACCAGTTTCATCTGTTTTATTACCATTTATATTCTTATTCATGGGAATAATGATAAATTAAAGCTAAATCAATA
>NW_007578284.1:269742-274755 GCF_000690725.1 Stegastes partitus
ATCTTGTCAAATGAAGACAGCCGGTCTTGAAACGTGAGCGTTCACAACATGAAGCGGTTCAAAGAGCACATTTCCAAAGCCTGAAGAGAATCCAGTAAAACTTTGAAACCTTTAATTTGTTTTGTGCAGTGATGAGTTCTCTGAAGGACTCGAGCTGATTCGATCCTCCTACGCTGTGTGTTCGTTCCACCGCCTCCTCCTCGCTGCACCACGCAAACATTCAGCAAAACAGTTCCAGACGCCGCGGCTCATTCCTCCACCGCCTCACATTCTTCAGGTGGGATTCAAACGTCTTCGTGTTGTTTGAAGTGGATCCAGCCTGGACGGAGGATTATCAATCAAACCCTGCTGATGATTGATAACGTATAGAATAATATTCCCTCTGAGACGACATCGCCCTCATACGCTGCTTCATGAGGATTTATTTTAACGGCCTGAAGAGTGAAGACAGCGAATGATGATTCAAAGCAAAAATAATCAATCTCTCTTTTAGATAATAACCTCAGAATAATGCTGAAACCTACAGACAGCTGCAGCTTCAGGACAGAAATACGCTGAACTCTCAAATTAAACGCTCTTTTAGTGCAGCTCTGGGGTGTTTCGTGTCTCTTTGTGGTGTTTTTTTTTGTCATTTTGTGGCTGTTTCATGTCTTTTGAGGATGTTTTGTGTCATTTTGTTGTCGTTTTGTGTCTCTTTATAGTTTTGTGTCTCTCTACAGTTGTCTGTCTCTCCTTGCAGCTGTGTTGTTGCTCTTAGTATCTCCGTCTAACATGAAAACACAGCAACCCTCCACCTTCTTGTTTACTGGTTTAAATTTAAAGCTTACATCACCTCTAAATGTCCTTCAGCGCTACAGTTTCCACAGAGCGCTGACCTGTGGACATACAGTCGAAGCTAACGTTAGCCACATTAGCTGCACAACATGCTAGCACTAAGGACCTTCCTACTGTTGTGGGAACATTACTGTCAAACATAAAACTAATCCTCGGGGTGTTCAGTTCTTCAGATGCTGGATGTGCATGAGGACTCTTGTGTTCACTCTTGCAGCCAACAGCAGAACATTCGGTGTGTTCTGCTCATGGCTCAGACATTTCAGAGTTCAGCAGAAGCAGCTGCAGAAACCACAGGAACCAGCTGCTCATCCTGAGTGGATCAGCTGGAGGAGGTGGAGTTACATAAAACACAATAAAAATGGATTTTCTCCGTATGGAATCTTTAACAGCGGACGTACAGGACGGCACGGCGAGGTCAGAAAAGTTTGTCTTAATCAGGAAGGTTTGTTCAGACTAAACAGATTTAATCTCACAGCTCAGGTTCTAATATTTATTCATGCAGCACTTTTCTTTACAAACGGATTTAAAACAGCAGAAAGACGAGAATGAATGGAAGCAGACGTGAACGTTATTGAAGAAAACAGAACATTTTAAGAAGAGATGTTAAAGCGCTGTGTGCTGATCTGAGCGGCGGCGGCTTCATCGTCTTCCTGCAGCGTTCAGAGCTGCAGGCAGAAAACACGCGACTGTTTGGATTCTGACTGTCGATTATTTTTTATTCTCGTGCCGTTAATGTGACCCGGCAGCAGCAGCACAACCCGACCGGTCCCACGTGTACCGCTGGCCTGTAGCCACATGAAGCTAATGAACACAAAGGCTGTTTGATTTGTTTGATCGCTCTGCGTCTGGATTGTGAAAGTCCTGTGTTGTTGCCATGGTGACACACCAAGCTGACAGTGATGCTGGAGAAAGGGCTTAAATACATGTTTTGATTAAAACGTTGAGATTGTTGGTTTGCTGATTGTGTTTTGGCTCTCTGGGCCGCCGTGCATGTTTTAACTGAGCAAATAAACCAAAGCAGAACCTCTGAGGTAAACTCAACGGTTGGGTTACTTTAAACAAACACAAAACGGCCACAAGGACACACAAAATGACCACAAAGAGATGCAAAACAACCACAAAGAGACACAAAACAACTACGAAGAGAGAAAAAACGACCATAACGTGATGCAAAATACCAACAAAGAGACAAAGAATACCTACAAAGTGATAGAAAACGCCGACAAAGACACACAAAAGGTCACAAGGTCAAACAAAATTAAATTACCTGAGACAGAACGACTGAAAAAACTCACAAAAGTACCACAAATACCTACAAAATGACTATAAAGAGACACAAAATGATCACAGTTGCATAACTAATTGCAAAACGACCACATAGAGACACAGAATGACCACAAAAAGTCACAAAATCATTTCCTGACCTGCGCAGTGACGACATGCTCCACCTGAGCCTCACCTGTCGCTTCTCTCTCTCTCTCTCTCTCTCTCTCTCTCTCTCCTCGTGCAGGCAGAGCTCGTGAGGAGGAGCGAGGCGCGTGAGGAGTCAGCGGCGGCAGGCAGGATGGTTGGGTCCGCGCGGCACAGCGTCATCTCCTGCGGCGAGCACGAGGCCAACTGCACGGCGGCGGCGGCGGCGGCGCGCGACTCGGACACACTGGCGCTGACGGCAGCATCCGCGCGGAGCGGCAACGGATCGGCCGTGGACGCGTACCGGCTCGTGGAGCTCCAGCTTCCCGCCGCGGCCGCACCAACGGTGAGCAACTTTCCCCGTTTCCTTCTGGCGGCTGTTGTTCACCGCCGGACTCCATAGAAAAAACGCGCAATTTAATGGTTGTGCGCTAAAGATGAATTAAACTCACCGCTGAAATTGTAGAATTTAGAGTCAGTTTGCACGTGTTATAGTTAAGATTTTTTTTTTTAAAAACTAACTCTCTTTTGAAAATTCAACTTCAGCCGAATTGAGGACTGACTCACAGTGATTTAAATACAGACTTCTTTGGCATTGTTCACATCGTCTACTATTAACAGCAAGCAAGAAAATATTAAATAAACATATTTTTCTATGAGGTTCGGCTCATTACGCTTGTGTAAAAGATTTATCATGCAGCTACTCACAGTAGTTCACAGCCGAACTCCATAAACAATATGTGCAGTTTGTCATTTCGTTTGCTGATAAATTGAAATAAACAGAATTTTATTCAGCCTGCACAGGTTCTGGTTGAGGATTTTAAAAACCTCTATTATCTATTATTAACTAGAGCCGAATTGAGGACTGTATCATACAAATTATAAAACAGGCTTCTTGGTTATTGTTTACATATTTTACCACCAAGCAAATAAAAACTAAATACACGCATTTTTCTGTGAGGTTCTGTTCGTGGCGCTCTCACACGTGTAAAAGGTTAAACAGGCTCAGTTCTGTTCAAACTCCACAATAAATACGTTCTATTTAATGTCTGGGGGCGGAAAACGTACCGTGTTGTACAATATCCTGGACAGTCATTAGATAACAACAACAAAACAACTTCATAGTCTGTTAGCAAAGATTCTAATTTAATTATTATTATTATTATTTTTTAAATAACGTCTATTATAATTTAACTCGAGCCGAATTGAGGACTGAGTCGAACAAATTTGACATCAGGATTCTTTTACAATATTTACATATTCTACTATTAAATGCAAGCAAATTAATATTAAATGCACATATTTTTCTATGAGGTTTGGTTCAAAGCAGCTGCTCACTTTTGTTCAGCCGAACTTTAATTGTTTAGTGGCTGAAAATTAATTTAATTAAACTCACAACAATTTCACTACAGTCGGTTTGCACAGATTCTAGTTTAGGTTTTAAAAAATGATCTGATAGTTTAATTGGAGCCGAGTCGAGGACTGAGCACCACTGATTTGAAAACAGGTTTCTTCCACATTATTCACATTTTCTGCATTAACAGCAAGCAAATGACAATCAAATACAGGTTTTTGTTTTGCATGAGGTTCAGTTCTGTAAAGTTTGCAGCTCTGTTCGATGACATTCATCAGTGGCACCGATGATTGTTTAGATAGAAGTGGATCAGACAGACTACAGGCGAGTTATTGATCAGATGAAATGACCTAATTCACTGTGGCAGCAGCAGAGAACAAGAGATCACAGCAGGTTTAAAACACTAGAAATGAAAATACCATGTTGGTATTTGGTCCAGCTGAGCTTTGCTGTGATGGAGTTGACGCCTGAGCTCGTTAAAGGTTTGATGAATAAGTATGAACAGGCAATTAAAAGCCTGTAATTAGCATCAAACGCTTCACTTAAGTTGTTCTACCGGTTTGAGAGTAACGTCTCGGGGCTGAGCGACCAGAGGGACGAGCTGACAGCGTCGTGTCTCTGAGACTCGGCAGCCTGACATGCTTGGATGCAACTTCTCTCCTCCGAGGGTTTTGTTTGCTTCATCAGGCTGAGTGTAAAAGTGCACGAGCAGAGATGCTTTTACTCTCGGATGCACAGAGGAAAACCGTCGGTGCTGATGCTGCTGGCTGTCAGAAAGGGAGATAAAGGGATGCAGCAGCTCGAGGTCAGAGCTGACAGACGTCACGCTTCCCGGCTGAAAGGTCGACTGTATGTTTTCCGGAGGTGACTGGAAGCTGCAGGGAGTTCAGGTGCAGGACTGATAACGCTGCACATCCATCTGTTGACGTCTCACTGGGTGGTCATGTGCTGTACGGCCACCGCCGGCTCTCTGAAAAGGGTTTTCTGTTGACAGAGTGTCGTGCCGCTGTGGCTGCAGAGCTGTGTTGATATTCTGCAGGCAGGTTGGTATTTACTGGTCGGAAAAGTCACAGCTCGCCTGCTTCGTATTGGAGACGCGAGCTCAGGTCAGCTGGTGGACTGAAGGAAGAGGGACTCGCTGTCCTCGTCCAGCTGCTCCACATCCTCCATTTGTCCAACCGGACAGGTTCCTGCCTGGATGAGTTACCGAGCTGAGACTCAGAGGTCCGAAGCTTCAGAACCAGAGTGTGAGGTGACCCGAGTTAGTCACAGAGCTCCGTTACACAACACAAGACATCGACAAAGGGATGCACAACAAAGAGACTCACAATAACCACAGACAGACACAGAGGTCATACATGAACACAAACAACTACAGAGGGACATAAAATGACAACAAAGACACACAAAATTAG
>NW_007578284.1:275875-276977 GCF_000690725.1 Stegastes partitus
TAAGAGGCGCCACCTGGTGGAGCAGCCAGGTACTACAGCTCATCTACAATACATCTTCTAACAACAGTAACATGGAGGCTTCTTGTTTACGCTAATGGCAGGCTAGCTTCTCTAGCTCACGCACACTGGCAAAAAAATGTTTATAAACCTTTAGAACCAAAGCTTGTATGTTTGAAAGAACAATCTGGCTGCAAAAAAACCCAAAAACTTTAGAACTCGAAGCACTTGAACGGAAAGTCGTATCTGGAGTCAAACAAACCCTTAAAACCCAAACACAGGAGTGTCTTGTGGAGTTTCTAAAGCAAAGGCAGGAATGTAATCCATCCTTAAAGCTTTGTAGAGACGTTCAGCTGTCGAGCAGATACACCTGATTGATCTTAATAGTGAGTATTAGTGTTGGAACTGGTGTTGGTCTGGACTGGGCATGTGCAGACGCTAAATTTAAAACATTCAAAGCACCTGTTTACTTTATTCGTTCCTGAAGTTTCTGATGTAAGTCGACTGATTCTGCAGCGTAGACTGAGAGTCTGTGGTTAAAAATGGCTAAAGTACCAGATTACTGCCACGTTTCATTCATTTCGATGTTTGTTAATCGTTGACGTGTCCGACTATCGGTTAAGTCAGTTGCTCTCAAACACCGTCTGTTCCTCTTAATGGTCCGCTGAAGTCCTCAGAACCCAGATTTAGGAGCCTCAGGTTTCCTAAATCCTCTGCAGACGCTCGATGTTTCCACTCCCTGTCATTATGGGATGCACAGCTGATCGTGCAGGCAGCCGCTCGACTCGTGTTGCCGCTCCGTGTTTTTACTCCACATCCTCCGAAAGGCTCCGAAAGGCTCCGGCAGCTCGGCACCGACAACACATGAAGAGAATTTCCCAAACGTGATTTGACAGAGTGTTCAAACCGTTTCTACATGTGACCCTGCAGCCAGAAAACAAAAGGAGGGATTAAAGCATCACTGCAGCAACTACTCCAGATATACACAGGAAGCGCTGCATTCAACACACAACAGGGACATAAAATAACCAGAAAGAGACTTAAAGCGACCAGAGACAGACACAGAATAAGAGTTAATATGCAAAACAACCACAAAGAGACACAA
>NW_007578284.1:277340-277996 GCF_000690725.1 Stegastes partitus
GCTCAGACCTTCTCTCATGTCCAGACTGTAGACGGCCTCCTTCCAGCCACATTCTGTCGGGTTCTGGGGTCACCCTGTTCACTCCTTGTTCCTGCAGGGATCCGGACCCGCCTCCATCTGGAAACCCGCTCGGTGCCGGACCTCCTTCAGCCCGGCTCAGATTCCTGCTTCAGCTGGTTCTGCTCAGCTTCTTAATCCAGACCTGAGCTCACCTGCCTGCTGCAGCCCTGTGTTCTGTCAGATGTTCTGTTCATCAATGTACTGATGCACTGATGTCTGGCCGGTTCCTGCTCTGGAGCTCCCACGTTAACCTGAACGGGTTTCTGTGGTCATTTTTTCTCTCTTTTTGAGTCTTTGTGGTCATTTTGTGAGTCTTTGTGGTCATGTTGTGTCTTGTTGAGATGATTTTGTGTGTCTGTGGTGACTCTACAGTGTTTTGTGTCTCTCTGTGGTTAACATGGATCTCATTGAGACAAACTGGGGTGAAGTAGTTTGTGGTTAATTAGTGTCTCTTTTTGTTGTGTGTCCCTTTTGGTCATTTCACATGAATTCTCCTTTTGACCAGTTTGTGTCTCTTTGCTGCCATCTTTTGGGTCTCTTTGTGGTCATTGGGCATGTTTTGCGTGTCCTTGTGGTCATTTTGTGTCTATTTGTGG
>NW_007578284.1:279096-283309 GCF_000690725.1 Stegastes partitus
TTCATGTGCAGTCTGACAGCAGACGTTTAATCTTGTTTGACGTGTCGATGAAGTGAATTGGAGGCAGGTTCAGTTTGTAGAAGTCCGTCTGAAGCACCAGTCATGTGTACATAAAGCCTTCCTTTGGCGCTCTGTCTGTACCCGGCCTGCCAGGCTGCTGTAAACAGGACTGATGAGGCCGATCTCGTGGGAAATTCAGACTGTTTTAAGGTTTCAGTTAACTGGAACAAAACTGATTAATGTTTTGTCTGTTGTGTATGAAATGAAGTTCACGGTGAAGTCAGTGGAACCTGGACTGAAGCTGTCTGACCTCATGTCTCTACGGTTGGGTTTTCTTTTCCAGAAACAGCCGTTCAGTGTGTTTATATTGATTATTGGCTTTTTCTGTCCGTGTTGGATTTCATATTTGGTGTAAAATGTTTTAACCAGCATCTGCCTGTTATACTTACTAGTACAGTGTTTGGGTTGTCTGCACATCAGTGTCTTGAAAAGTTATTAAATTCATTTTTAAATTTTGAAACATAAAATTACTTTATAAAGTCAATCCAATCAAGAAAAAGTTTATTACATTTTTAGCCTAATGTCACTGGGGGATTGTAGTAATTATTGAAGTCAAGCTAAATTTGAAAAAGGAACAGTAAAGATTTTAAATTGTTAGCTAAAAGATTGGTTGAAGATATTAATGCGAGCTAAAAAGGTTTGGAAGTTGAAAATGTCAGCCAAAAGTAATGGTTTATTCACTGAACTAATTAATGCTAGCTGAAGGTAATGGCTACCCAGTTTAACATGTTACCTAAAAACAGACGATAGCGGCTAACGTTAGCTAAAGGTCATGGGTAACATCTGAAGTTGTTAGCTTAAAGTAAAAAGTATGGTTGAAATTGTTAATGCTAGCTTAAACTAGTGGATAAACAGTTGGCATTGGTAGCTAAAAGTAACCATTTATTTTTGAAATGGTTGAAACCATTCGTGCAATCTGAAAGTATTGGATAAACTGTTTTTTGTTTTTTTTTTTAGCTAAAAGCAAGAGCTAAATGCTTGACATAGTTACTGCTAGCTAAAAGTAATGGTGGTTAATTTATACTAGATGGCTAGATTAATGGTCATAGCTAATATAGTGGCTAGATGTTGTAAGGATTTTACCAAACTGTCGAATTAGATGAAAAATATTCTAATAATATTGACTTTTATAGAGTTGCAGTGGTGGTGGAGGGTTTACCACTGGTATACCCTAACCCTAACCCCACTGGTATACCACAGTATACCAGTGGGTTTACCACTGGTATACTGGAGGTGTGGTTGTGGTTTTACGTCTCTTTGTGGTTGGTGTGCGTCTCTTGATGGTTATGTTGCATCTCTAAGTGGTGGTTTAGCATCTGTTTGGAGGGATATTGGGTCTCATCTTGGTTTATTTGCATCGGTTATGTGTGTCTGTGGTGGTTTTCAGTCTGTTTGTGGTGGTTTAGCTACCAGTAATGGTGATGAGTTTACACTAGATAGCTGGATTATTGGTGAGGCCATAAAACAGGGCTGACTGTTTACCAGACTGTTGAATCAGATGAAACCTGCTCAAACAGTATTGACTGTTCCAGTGGTGGTGGAGGGTACTGGAGGTCGTACATGGGGCTAAAATCACTGACCAGCGTTGATAGAAAAGCAGCCGATGTTCAACATGATCTGATTTCCACAAACAGGCGGTTATGGACGTCTGCATCGATTTGACGGTGACCCTGACTGTCCACCTCCACGTCCTGTGAAGACGGCTCCGTCAGGTCTTGTTGGTGCTGGAGGTATCGGAGCTGCTTCGCTGATGAAGCTATTGATCGTACCAGGATCAAACCCTGACCTGAATCAGTTCTGTGACGCCTGTTGTGTAAGAGGCCACGAGCGCGAACACGCCGTCGACGTGGGTCATGTGACCCGGCGGCCCGGCTGGCGATGAAGTGGGAAGCTTTCAAGGCTGCATGAAGAAAAGAGGACACACAGCTCAGTTCATCTATCTCTGTGAGGACCTGCTGCTGTCGTCCATCACAAGTAAAAGCATTCAGACTGAAACCTGAACCCCAGAACCAGTTCTGAACCCCAGAACCAGCTCTGAACCCCAGAACCAGCACTGAACCCCAGAACCAGCTCTGAACCCCAGAACCAGCACTGAACCCCAGAACCAGCTCTGAACCCTAGAACCAGCTCTGAACCCCAGAACCAGCTCTGAACCCTAGAACAGCCCGTAGACAGCAGGTTTATACTAAAGCCTGGACGGACAGAGACTGAAACTCAAACCACTGCTTTGCTTTTTCCTTCTCCTGGTTGTTTATTTCCAGGTTGGAGCTGATGTTCTGAGCCAGGCGTACGTCTCATTTTGGGTCATGTAGACGTCACTTTGGGCGTCTTTCTGGAGGTTTCCTTTGTGTTTGTGGTGGTTTTTAGTCCCGTTACAGGGATTTTGTGTCTCTGTGGTCGTTTTCAGTCACTGTGTGGTGACTTTCTGGGTCTCATTTTAGTGGTTTTAAATCTTCTTCTGGTTGTATTGTGTCCTTTGTCGTGGTTTTGCATCTATTTTTGGTGGTTTTATGCCTTTTGTATGATTATTTTGCATCTTCTTTTGGTGGCTTTGTGTCTCTTTGGTGATTCTGGGTCTCAGTTTGGTCTTCAGGCATCGTTTTGTGGTGGTTTTGTGTCCCATTGTGTTGATTTTGTGACTCTGCAGTGGTTTTGTCTCTTTTTGGTGGTTTTTCTGCTCTGCTGTGGTGGATTTATGCTCCTTTGTGGTTGTTTTGTGTCTGTTTTTGGAGATTTTGCATCTAATTCTGGGAGTCTTGTGTACTTTTGTGGTGATTTGTTTTTTGCCTTTTTGCAGTTATTCAGCATGTGCAGCTTGTGGTGGTTTTATATCTGTTGGTAGCTGGTTGGCATCTTTTTTTTTGGTGATTTTGCTCCTTTCTGGTGATTTTGCCTTTCTTTGGCGATTTTGGGTCTCACTTTGGTTTTCTTGCACCTTTTCGTGGTCGTTTTGTGTTTCCTTGTGCTGGTTTTGTGTCTCCATCAAAGGGAGAACCGGCCTAAATGTTGTCACCTTCTAAAAATGTCTTAATGACCAGCGTCTGACTGTCAGACTGGTTGTCTGGACGCTGAAACCGTCTGAATGCATGACAACTGTTTTCAGTTTGTGTGTAATTGAAGCCGCCTGTTGTTCTTCACTGTTCAGCTTCGTTATCTCAGAGCTCAGCTGCAGCGAATCGTTTTTTCTGCAGCTGATCCGGTCCTGATCATCCAGCACTCGCTGATAAAATCTCAACAACAATGTGAGGATATCTTGATTTTTCGCGGCCAGACGTCGTTCTCTCTCCTACATGTCGGTTGTGTTTGTTTTTCTGTGCAGAAGAATTAGTTCTGCAGCTCGCTCTGTGTCCGTTTGAGCTTCAGCACTTTATCATCTCGCCGGCAGCGTTTTGTCTCGTCGTTCGCGGCCTGAACGTCGTTTTTTATCAGCGCGGTGAAAGAATGAATGTGGCTGTGGGGAGGACTCATGTTTAATGGCTTCACCGGCGTCTCTGTGCAGCTGTTTAGAGCTTTGACAAGTGATTCAGATGAAATAGACGTCGAAGAAACATTAACTCAGATTTGACTTTAACTAAAAATCTGATTTAAGGTTCAACAGAAGCAACTCATCCAAACTGCACAACTGTCACCCAGTTTCTCAGAAAACCCCTAAAACTACACACAGCCGACTGTGTTTCATCCGCCGTTGTGCGAACGCTGCGATGCCTCGAAACCCGACAAAGAGGAGACGAAGCGCCGCGAGGAAGGTTGCCGCCTCCTCTCTGGAGGATTTGAGCCACGTCGAGCCTGTGATTTGAATTTTTTCCACAGATCCTCCTCACAGTCGGACTTTGTCTAATCCCGTTAGAATACATCAGCTGTGTGTTCACATGCAGCGTCTGTGTGTTTGTTTTTGCGTGTTCACATCTGCAGGTGTGGACGTTGAGCGTCCTGCCAGAGGGTTTGTGCTCGTCTCAGACTCTGAAGGTTTCACGGCGATAAACTGACAGTAACGTCCAACAGGCCTCGTTTGTTGATGAAGCCGCCGTGTGACAGTCTGTGTGTCTACTGAAGAGTTATTCATCCCAGATAATCAGGATCCTTCTGCTTAATCAGCTCTAATTTGCTGGAAACATTTTCTATCATAAAGTATTTAAATGACCTGTTTCACACA
>NW_007578284.1:284659-289872 GCF_000690725.1 Stegastes partitus
TTCACGGCTTCATTTATTAGCACAGAGACACAAAATTACAGTGAAAAGACACACAAACTGACTACAAACCACCACAAATAGAGATAAAAATATAAGACAAAAAAGGCACACAAAGTGGCCGCAGAGAGACACAAAACGACCACAAACATAAACTGAGTAAAAAGAGACGCGACACAACTGCAAAATTACAAAACTACCACAAAGAGACACAAAACTACGACAAAAAGATTGAATGTGATCATGAAGAAACACAATACGACGACAACGAGACCCGAAGTGATTGCGCTCCTCCAGAGGTAAAAATAGAATAAGACAAAAAAAGGCACACAAAGTGGCCACAAAGAGACACAAAACAAGTACAAAAATACACAAAACAGCTACAAAAATACACAAAACAGCTACAACAAGAGAGAAAATAACCACAGGAAACATAAAACAAACACACAGAAACAACACAGGACAAAAAAACACACGTAACGACAACAAAGAGACACAAAGTGACTCAAAATAACTATAAAACTACACAAAGAGATGCAAAATGACCA
This sequence comes from Stegastes partitus, assembly GCF_000690725.1. Classification (NCBI taxonomy): domain Eukaryota; kingdom Metazoa; phylum Chordata; class Actinopteri; family Pomacentridae; genus Stegastes; species Stegastes partitus. The sequence continues at coordinate 285,205 of NW_007578284.1, forward strand.
CAAAATGACACAAACTGACAATAAAAATACACAAAACAACTACAAAATAAAAAAAAAATTAAAACAAAGACACAAAGTGACGACAGTGAGACATGAAACAACCACACAGAGACAAAAAGTCACACAAAACAACAACAAAGACACACAAAGTGACCGTCAAGGAACATAAAATAACTCTGAAAATGCACAAAATGTCTACAAAGAAAGCAAAATGACCAGATAATGACAAAATAACACAATAAACGATAAAAAGACACAAAAGAACAATAAAAATACACAAACCAGCTATAAATAGACAAAAAATGGATACAAAGACACAAAGTGACGACAGTGAGACACAAAACAACCACACAGAGATGAAATAGTCACAAAAAATAACAACAAAAACACACAAAGGGACATAAAACAATGACATCAGATGCAAAAAGAGACACAAAATGACTGTTAAAATACACAAAATGTCCACAAGAGACACAAAAACAACCTCATAAAGATAAAAAAGACAAAAATATTCACACGAAACAACCACAAAGTGACTAAACACAGACATCAGATGACGGTGAACAGACACACACTGGCTGCATAGTGATAATAAAACCAGAACACCGTGACCTCGGGGTCGCCTCTCTGATCCTGGTGCTCTGTTGTCGGGGATCTTTGGTTTGATCTGAGCTCATTAAAGCTTCACCTCAGACTGTTGGATCGACTCACGGCGACAAAACGACCTTCAGGTCAAACACAGAGGTCAACCACATGTTAGTGTGTAATTAGTTCCTGTTAAATATGAGGAAGCATCAGAAGCTATATGCAGCCTGAGAGACCAAACTCAGGGCTAAACTACGACACGTTCAGGTAGCAGTGTACAGGTCCAGGCTCTGGGAGGTTCACCACCATGTTTCCATCAGACTCACGGTGTGTTTCCAGTGAGGCGGCTGCAGCTTCATCAGACTGTCGGTGGTCATGCAGCAGCAGCAGTGGTGGTGGTGGAGGAGGAGGAGGTGGAGGAGGAGGAGGTGGAGCTGAATCCTTAGTGACAGACCACGCTGCTCCCGCCGAGGACAAGTTCATCCTCGCAGAAACGCAGCAAACGAGATGGAAAACATTTTCATAACGACGGTTTGTTCACAGAACAGGACGGCATGCAGAGCTGCAGATTTATCTAAAGACAGGGAATGTGCATGAGACACAACCACAAAGACACACAAAGGAACCACAAACACACACAGAGGAACCACAAAGACACACAAAGGAACCACAAAGACACACAAAACAACCACAAAGAAACACAGAACAACCACAAAGACACACAGAACAGCCACAAACAATTACAAAAAGACACAGAAGACCCACAAAATAACCACAAAGAGATGGAAAACAGCCACATCGGCACAAAATGATCACAAAATATCCACAAAGAAACACAAAACGACCACAGAGGCACCAAGTGCACACAAAGACAACAACAAGGAGACACAAAAGAACCACAAAGAGCAGCAAAATGACCACAGAGTGATGCAACAGAACTACAAAAAAACACAAAAGAGACAGTGAGACTAAAAACAACCACAAAGAGACAAAAAAACGATCAGACACAAAATCTGCACACAGAGACATTAAAAAAGCACGAAAAGACAAAAAAAATAACCACAAAATTGACACAAAACAACCACAAAAAGATGCAAAATGACCATGAAGGGACNTGCACCGTGAGCAGCCCCAGAACTTTGTGTACTTTATTATGAGAAGACAAATGATGAGACATGTGTGGTCCATGTCTGCTGCTCGATGTCAGAATAGAATAACAGCATTAAGATGATTTTAATATGCTCCAAATACCAGATGTTTGTGTTGATTTATTGTGAGTTTTAGCAGATAAGGCTGCAGGCGGAGTGGACTCAGTGGAACATTCAGTTCATCTACACAGAACGTACAGATTGTTTTTTTCCTGAGTCGATGTGCTGAAGAGCAGAACCTCCAACGTTTGTTATCCTTTGATCAAATAAAACCCAGTTTGATCACACGCTGAGCCCTGACGGTGTGTCGGTGGGACTCTGGTGTGTGGTTGAAGCTGACGTGATGCCACAGCTTCCATCAGATCTCTAAACAACCCAGATTGGATCAGAACCGCCAGCAGGATGTCCAGTTCTGGTTCTGGTCTCAGAGCTCCAGCTGCTGCCTGACTGACATCCTTTAGTTCATCAGACGGACCAGAACCTGCTGCTCTCATTCAGACTGTGACCTCCCCCCTCCTCCCCCTCCTCCCCCGTCACACTGAGGCATGATGGGAACTTTAATCGACACGTCGGGCTGCTGCTGATGATACCGGGTTTTTTTTCTGCTGGTCTTGGTCCCATCAGGCTGCTGTCGCCTCGGTTGCTCCATTTCTGCTGATGGTTGTTGAGTCGATGTGACACCAGAGCTGCTCAAACCTCCGGCCAAACAAACAAACAGCTACGCTAACAAACAAACAGAAGTACACAAAACACCACCAACTTAAACATTACTGACCTCACAAACGGACGGACTAAAGATGAGTCGCTTCAGCAAACATAAAACCTCACAAACACACAAATAAACCGACGTTGACAAACAAAGCTTCGGCCGCACAAGTAAGAACTTTAAGAATAAACATCAAAAGTAAACAAACAGCCACACGAACAAACAAAAGGAAACAACGAGCCACACTGATAAATAAACAAATAAACAGCCACAAAAACAAACAGCATCATAAACAAACAGCTCAGGCAAAATCTGACACCAAGAAAAAAGAATAAACACACAATCAACCCAAACAAACAAACCACCGGCCTCCCTAACAAACACAAACAAACAACAAACAAACAGCCAGACAGACAGAAAACGAACAGAAAGAGACAAGAATCAAACCAAAAAGATTCAAAAACAAACACAAAGAGACATAAAACAAACACAAAAGGATGCAAAACAAAAACACAAACGGACAAAAAGCACGAAGAAAAATCAAATAATTCAAATAAGATGCAAAACAAAGACAAAAAAACACAAAACAAACAAAAATAGACAAGAAACAGGATGAGACCCAAAATGACGACGAAGAGAAAAATGTGCAAAAGGACACAAAAAACAACCATAAAGAGACACAGAATGGCCTCAGAGAAACAAAACAATCATTAAAATCCAACACAGTCCTTGTAATTAAGCTCATTGTCGTTTACTCGTCTGACCTCCAACAAATCTTCTCCTGTCCAGTTTTTGGGCCGCGAGCCTCGTCTTTGACAGCCTCCGACGTGGTTTCGTGACTTTGATGTGACTTCTACGGCGGGATGAGAAACGCTGTCAGGGAGCCGATGGGCGGCGATAACGTGGGCTCAGGTTTAATTAGCTCCACGCTGTAATTACAGTGTGAGAATAATGTGGGTCAGATGGAAGGTGCTCGCTGTGACGCTGTTACACAACCACACCGGGATCCGTCCCCGTTACGTCCAGCTCACTGGAGAGTCCTGCTCGACATACGAGGCTTCATCGCTCTGCAGCCACACATCCCTCCCACGCTGCAGTAACACATTTGTTTAGTTCACATTTCATTCTCCCTGTTTTATCCGTGAAGCTTCTCAGCATCTGTTCTGCTTCAGTTCACTTCACTGCTGCGTGCGACGCTTCACGGCTTCATTTATTAGCACAGAGACACAAAATTACAGTGAAAAGACACACAAACTGACTACAAACCACCACAAATAGAGATAAAAATATAAGACAAAAAAGGCACACAAAGTGGCCGCAGAGAGACACAAAACGACCACAAACATAAACTGAGTAAAAAGAGACGCGACACAACTGCAAAATTACAAAACTACCACAAAGAGACACAAAACTACGACAAAAAGATTGAATGTGATCATGAAGAAACACAATACGACGACAACGAGACCCGAAGTGATTGCGCTCCTCCAGAGGTAAAAATAGAATAAGACAAAAAAAGGCACACAAAGTGGCCACAAAGAGACACAAAACAAGTACAAAAATACACAAAACAGCTACAAAAATACACAAAACAGCTACAACAAGAGAGAAAATAACCACAGGAAACATAAAACAAACACACAGAAACAACACAGGACAAAAAAACACACGTAACGACAACAAAGAGACACAAAGTGACTCAAAATAACTATAAAACTACACAAAGAGATGCAAAATGACCACAAAATGGCACAAACTGACAATAAAAATACACAAAACAACTACAAAATAAAAAAAAAATTAAAACAAAGACACAAAGTGACGACAGTGAGACATGAAACAACCACACAGAGACAAAAAGTCACACAAAACAACAACAAAGACACACAAAGTGACCGTCAAGGAACATAAAATAACTCTGAAAATGCACAAAATGTCTACAAAGAAAGCAAAATGACCAGATAATGACAAAATAACACAATAAACGATAAAAAGACACAAAAGAACAATAAAAATACACAAACCAGCTATAAATAGACAAAAAATGGATACAAAGACACAAAGTGACGACAGTGAGACACAAAACAACCACACAGAGATGAAATAGTCACAAAAAATAACAACAAAAACACACAAAGGGACATAAAACAATGACATCAGATGCAAAAAGAGACACAAAATGACTGTTAAAATACACAAAATGTCCACAAGAGACACAAAAACAACCTC
>NW_007578284.1:291257-292296 GCF_000690725.1 Stegastes partitus
AAAAAGATGCAAAATGACCATAGAGACACAAAAAATGAACACAAGACTCAAAACAACCACAGAAAGATGCAGTAGAACCAGAAATCTGCACAAAGGAACCACAAAAGACCACAAAAACAAATAACCATGAAGGGAAAAGAAGTGACGACAATGAGACATAAAAAAGCACAGAGACACAAAATCCGACACTCAGACACTAAGAAAAGCATCAAAAGACAAAACAGAACCACAAAAAGACACAAAACAACCACAGAGACACTAAAAACGACCACAACGAGACATGAAAGGTCCACATCCAGACAACATCCAAAACTAGAGACGCACAATCACACAAAGAGACACAAACATTAAGAAATGAGACACAAAAGACACACAAAGCAACCACACGTGGATGCCGTCGTCATCATGGAGAAGAACCGACGGCGAGATGCTGAAGGACGCCTTATTGTGTCGCAGGTTGTAGCTGCTGCAGTCAGGTGTGTGAGGTGTGTGAGGTGTGTGTGTGTCACGTTGTGCGTCGCCGTCCTTTGCCAGCTGTTGTGTTTCGTAACGGCGAGCTGCGAGCACAACAACTTAGCTCGTGTGCAGCGTTTGATCTGCTTTCACGGGTCGCTGCAGCAGACGCCGCCGATCAGCGTCACGCCAGAGTCGGCGCCGAGGCCCAGCTCTGATTGGCCGGCCGCTCGCTCGCCGGGCGCGTGTCTGCGTGTGCGCTAAACTGTTTAACGCGGTTCCAACACGCACGCGTCGCTTTGAATCACACTCAGTAACCGTGGCAACAGGCTGCAGCGAGCCCAGAGACACGAATACGTCGCGAGGCGTTACGCTGAGGCTCCTGGTGGGAGCACGACCTGGTGCAGGGATGCTACTGTACAGCACCGAGTAGACACACAACTGGGCTCACAGTCGCACTGCACAGCTACACAACTACACAACTGTTAGTTCAGACTGAGAGACACACATCGGCCTGAAGACGACCGTCCTGAGTCCTGTAGTCGGCCTTCTGTCTGTCTGTGGTGGTTTTGTGTCTCTTTGTGGT
>NW_007578284.1:294766-297087 GCF_000690725.1 Stegastes partitus
CAAGACTAATGATAAATGTGACTGAAAACGTGGAGTCGACCTGCACAAAGTGAGACCTTTGCGTTGAAACAGGACGTCTTTGGAGGGAACAGGTGGACTGTCTTCGGTGGAAATGAGTAGAAATAAGTGGACAGAGCAGCTTTTTCTTTTGTTAACCTTCCTGTCTGCAGAGAACCTGGTCTGAACCGTGTCTGCGGAGGTTTAATTAGACATCCGGCCTCTGCTGCTGCCTTCTATCGAGCGAAACTCTTTTATCTTCCAGAAAAACGTCTTTCTCTGAGACAAAGAGCACAATGATTTCCCGACTCTTTTGAAGAAGCTCCTCCACTTAAGACCAGTTGATAGCGGTATTGATCGGCCCGTTTCTGGGATGGCTATTGATCCTTCTTCCACTAAAATCGGACCCGCCTCGTGATGGAACATCGACTAAATGTTTGGTTTTGAGCCGCGGCGGCACTAAGTGGGTTTTTCCACGTCGACTCTTCTGACTTCAGACGCCGGCCGTCGTGTTTAGCGGCAGAATTGATTCGCTTTGATCTCTTTCGCACCTGAAAGTCCCGACCAAGGAAAAACCGAACCACCCAAAATCCCCAACACACCGTTAAACTATTAACGAGGGACAGTTTGTCTTTTCTGGAGAATCATTCTTGAAACTGATATAAAATTCTCACCAGTATGAAGAAGTATTTAACCGTCTTTAGCAGCGTGTAACTGGATTTTTAGTGCGACTGGTTCACTGTAAAAACCATAAACAAACATTTAAGTGACTGTGCTGTCCCTGTCTTTAGATCAAACATCCATATTTTACAGATATTTGCAAGACAGACTATACTTGTTCAAGATTAAAAACAAGGTAACGTTTGAAACTGTTATTTTAGGGATTTTTCTTCTTTTGTGAAATTAGTAAAAACAAATAAACAAATAAAGAAAACAGGCCAAAACTGTAAACAAAGTCAAAAAAATCTGTATTGTTTTCATGTATTTAAAAAAAAAACATAATTTTGCTAAAAAATACAGTTTTTACTTTATTTACATCTGATAGAAAATCATTATTTCACTGATATTTGCCATCATTTAAAACAAAAATTGTGTTTAATAAAGACTGAAAATTGGTTAAAAAAAAAAAAAAAATTAAATTAAAAAAAGTCTGTTATATTACGGATAATATCGAATAAAATCACAGGAAAAAGTCTTAATTTCCATGTTAACTGTAAAAAAAAAAGGAACAGACCAAAACTGTAAACGATGTTAAAAATCTGCATATTTGCAATAAAACAAACAAACAAAAAAACAACGATTTGATCTTTTACATCATTTGGTAATAAAACTACAGTTTTATTCATATTTAGACGTGTTGAAAACATTATTTTCCTGATATTTGCCTTGATTTGAAAGACAAATTCTGTTCATTAAATATTTAAAAATTGTGAATATTTTGGTAAATTATTGATAATATCCAGAAGAATTACAGAACAAGTGTCCAGAAAGCTGAACATGAAGTTCACATCAGAGTCTCTAATAGTCATTTGTTCTTTCACAAGATTTACACTGTTTTGCTGATTTAAATCTGTCAGAAAACATCATTATTTCATTGTGTGTGTGTGTGTGTGTGTGTGTGTGTGTGTGTGTGTGTGTGTGTGTGTGTGTGTGTGTTCTGCAGGAGTCGCAGCCTGCGGACGCCGGCCAACATGTTCATCATCAACCTGGCCATCACAGACCTGCTGATGTGCGTCACCCAGTCGCCCATCTTCTTCACCACCAGCATGCACAAGAGGTGGATCTTTGGAGAGAAAGGTACGACTGCACGCGCTCAGTGCGTAGCGAGCCCCTGAACACAGACATGTGTGTGCCTTAAAAAAGGTGTTGATCCCACCTGGAAGTTTTCACTTTTACTGCTTTTCAACGCTGAATTGTGGTTAAACTTAATTTGGCTTTTTTGACAAGAGTCTACAAAAAGGAATTAGGTTTACGGTTTATGTTATACAGGAATTGTGAAAAACATCTCTTTTCAAATCCAACCACAACTTCTCAGTTGTATTGAGGTTCTGGGCTGTGACTCCACCACTCCAGAACATTCGCCTTCTTGTCTTTAAACTATATCTGCTGTAGCTTCGGCTCATCGTCTTGCTGGAAAACAAACCTTCTACCAAGTCACACTTCTCTTGCATCAGTCCTACTGGACAGTTCGACACTTTGCTGCTTTCAGTTCAACCTCTAACTTTACAAAGCTTCAGGGCCTGCTGACGACAAGCATCCCCACATCATGATGCTGCCACCACCGTGCTTCATCATGACGCTGCCACCGCCGTGCTTCATCATGA
>NW_007578284.1:297363-300611 GCF_000690725.1 Stegastes partitus
GCTGCCACCGCCGTGCTTCTTGTCCTTCATTTCACTAATTGTGTGACTTCCCTCACCCTAGTTGAATTAGATGAGTCCCTCTAAAGGGATTGAATGCTTATGCAGCCAGTTATTTTACATTTTATATTTAAATTAATTGATATTATTTTATACAAACCTGTTTCACTTTGACATGAAGGAGTATTTCTGGTGCTGCTTTGTTACCATAATGCAGCGTTGCATCAGATTCTGTAGCTCTGTAGCTGAGGGTTGTCAGAACAGCTTCAGTGCCATCAGTGACCACAGGATGTTCATTTAAGCGTCACAGCTGTGGAGCTGCGTCTGGAGCTGAAGGTGTGAATGTAACGGACCTGTGGCGGCGATGCGATGAAGTTTCTCTTCGTCCTCCCGCCGTCCTCGTTTCTCGCCCTCGACCTTCAGCCTTCGAGGTCTCCTCTCCGTTCCTACTCACAAAGTGTGAATCCGTGAATTCCAGCTGAGAGAAAACAGGAAGGTGTTTGAGTCGATCCTCCTCCGTCTCTCTGGAGTGAAGCTCCAAGGTCGTTTTAATATGACAGGGAGTGGGTTTGAACTCCCACAGAGAGCACAGGAAGACAGACAAGGGCGAGTGGAGGAGGTGTTGATTCACTGCCGCTCTGTGACGAAGTTACTGATGGATGGATGGACAGGTGGGTAGAACATTGTAGGTAGGTACATAGAAGGAAGGCTGTGGAGGTAAATGGATAGAAGGATAGATGTGACAGTTAGTAGAGAGGAGATCAGATGGGTGAAGAGAAAGCCACCTGGAGGAAAGTTGAGCTATTTGGCCACAATGACCATCAAGCTGGAATGATTTTTGTTTTCAGACACGTTCCTCTTTGTATTTCTATTTCTACACATCAGTAATCACTTCTGACCAGGTCCAGTGATCACACACTGAGTCCCAGATACCAGGTGAATGAATTCTGACTTCAGGATGTGACTGAAGAGTGGGACGTCCTGCCCACTGACACCATCAACCAGCTGGTGGACAGAACGCCACCACGTCTTAACACATTGATCCATGTCAGGGGTGGTCAGACTCATTAGTGACATTTAAAGAGTGATATTGGACATTCTGATGCATGGAATCCCCTCGAACATGTGCTTCCTGTTCAAAAAGCCAAGGTTGAACTGAAACAAACCCTTTCTCCTACTGTTCAATAGCCCCAAGTTAGTTTCAGCCTGAATACACAGTTTGCACAAGTTAACTGTGGTTTAATGTTTATTGTGATATGTATTGTATGTATATTGTGAAATCAATAAAGTTTTGAGAAGATGTACACTTTATCTATCAAGAACGAATCGCATTGTCCCAATCATTCCATGAGAAGAGGTAGAGTCCACCTTTATGGGCAGCTGTATGAGTGTATTTAGAGGAATGAAAGTGATGCCTCAAACCCCAGAAACACCAAACGTACCCTCCAGCATGGCGGTGGCAGCATCCTGCTCTGGGGCTTTTTACACAAAGCAAATGAAACGATGAAGGAGGATGGACGCCACATTCGAGTCTGACGGTTGGGTCTTAGATGAAGTTGGGTGTTCTAACAAGACAATGACCCCAAACACAAATCAGAAGTGGGAGAAATGGCTAAATCAGGCTACAGTTAAGGGTTTCCCCAAAGTCCTGACTGAAACCCCGTCAAGAACCTGTGAGCTGTGATGAAGAAACAGGTCTGTGTTAGTAAGCCAACAAGTTTAGTTCAGCTGTACTAGTTCTGTCATGAGGAGTCAGGATATCAGGATGTGGAACTCCCAACCAGTCAGTCAGAGCTGATGGAGCCTCTTGGATGAAACGTCTTCAAGGAACTCAAGCAGGTCCAGCTGATACGATTAATCTACGAGAATTTCTTGATTTAATAAATCTCTCAAAGAACCAAAATACATGATTGTTTTTGTGACAAAGAACCAGGGTTTCCAATGACTCCTTCCTAGAACATTCAGAGCTGTAGGAGTCATTAGGAACTCATGATGTACGTGGGTGTAAGCTGTTGTTGACGACTGTCGGTCCATACCTCGATAGATACCGACACTTCCTCTCTGTCCGTCTGCAGGCTGCGAGCTCTACGCCTTCTGCGGCGCTCTCTTCGGGATCTGCTCCATGATCACGCTGACGGTGATCGCGGTCGACCGCTACTTCGTCATCACGCGACCCCTCACCTCCATCGGCGTGCTGTCACGGAAACGGGCCCTGCTCATCCTGATGGCGGCCTGGGCCTACTCGCTGGGGTGGAGCCTGCCGCCGTTCTTCGGCTGGAGTGAGGACCCACATATGTATTTATATATATAACCGTGTTTGTACATGTGAACCCTTAACCTGGTGTCTACAGAGCTGCAGCTGGTTTCCATTCAGACCGTCTCCTGTACGTTTGTATGTACACGGTAACGTAAATCCTGCTGGGCCTCGGCGTATAAATCCTGTGTGGTGTTTGTGTGTTTGAGGACTGAATGTTCTCCTGAACACAGATGAAGGGAGTGAAAACATTTTCCAGCTACACGTCTCTTTGTTTTTTTGGAGGTTATTCAGGACTTTATGGACTCAGGTGTTGTTTCTCTGTGTGAACGTTAGATTTACCCAAACTGGGACGAACTCAAGGAATCTGCAGGTCTTACGTTTCCTTTAGAAAGGCAGCTGGAGTTGTAGCTGCTGTGAGACCGTTTGTAGAAGCTGTTTTTATGGATGAGTGTGGACAGATTATGAGACACTGAACATAAAAGTAAAGGGCTGCCCATTCCTCCTGTGGTGGTTTTGTGTCTCTTGGTGGTTGTTTAGCGTCTCTGTTCGGTGGTTTTACATCTAATTGTGTCTCTATCTGGTTGTTTTGCATCATGTTGAGGTTCTTTTGTGTTTATTTGTGGTGATTTTGTATCCTATCGTCCTGGTTTAGTGACTCTTTCTGGTGGTTTTTCATCTCTTCATAGTTGTTAAGCATCTTTATCTGTTTTTTTTAGCGTATCTTTCTGGTTTAGTGTCTCTGTGTGGTTATTTTGCATCTCTTTCTGGTTGTTTAGCACATCTTTTTGTTTTGATTTTATTTATCTTTATGGTTGTTTAGTGAATTGTTTTGGTTGTTCAACACATCTCTCTGGTGGTTCTGCTTTTGTTTTGTTTTGTGTTCATAGCCTTAATTCAACCCGGCCGCTCTGTCCCAGAGAAACCCCAAACAGCTCATTACACGTTAATTGATTAGTTATGTAATTAGGAAATATTGGTCTGTACAGGGGCTGCA
>NW_007578284.1:301201-309293 GCF_000690725.1 Stegastes partitus
TCTCTCTCCCTCTCTCTCTCTCTCTCTCTCTCTCTCTCTCTCTCTCTCTCTGTCGGTGTTGTGTCTCTCGCCCATCAGGCGCCTACGTCCCAGAGGGTCTGCTGACTTCCTGTACGTGGGACTACATGACCTTCACCCCGTCGGTGCGAGCCTACACCATGCTGCTCTTCATCTTCGTCTTCTTCCTGCCGCTCTTCATCATCATCTACTGCTACGTCTTCATCTTCCGAGCCATCCGCAACACCAACCAGTCAGTGCTCCTCGGTTTCACCACCTCTACCTGGTCTGGGTGGATTTCTTGTAACGTGAGGGTGAAGAACGGTGTTTGTGTGTTTCCAGGGCTGTGGGGAAGATTAACGGCAGCACTCGCGACTCGGTGAAGAGTTTCCACCGGCTGCAGAACGAGTGGAAGATGGCGAAGATCGCTCTGATCGTCATCCTGCTCTACGTCATCTCCTGGTCGCCGTACTCCACCGTCGCCCTCACCGCCTTCGCCGGGTAAACAACAAACCCAGAGCCAGCACAAAGTCTCTGTCAGCAACCAGCAGAATCAGTCCAGCTGCAGTTCCTCTGGTGTCCTCTAGATGCTGCTCAAACTCTCAGTTGATCATTTCTATTTCCTTCCAACTGTTTTCTTGCCCCAGAGTTTGGGTTGTGGACCTGCAGAAACATGAGGCTGCTAAATTATTATCATTATCAACATATCTGATGTTTTCTGCAGCGTTCAGCTGATTGCTGATGATGTAACATGTCAGAAAATAGTGAAAAATCCCCGACGTCTGAGGGAATTTCTTGTTTTGACTGATTAGTTATCAAAGATCTGAAAACACAGAGTGTCCTCAAAAAACCTCTAATCATGTTTGTGTTTCTTGTCGTAGCTACGCAGACATGTTGACTCCCTACATGAACTCTGTGCCCGCCGTCATCGCCAAGGCCTCGGCCATCCACAACCCCATCATCTACGCCATCACACACCCAAAGTACAGGTAACACGACAGTCAGCATCCTGAGAGCTCGATGACCAACAACATGAGCAGGTTTACTCCACGTCTGCATTATCTGATGACTGGTATCTGTACGGGTCCTCTAACTCCCACTCTGTCACAGAGCAGCGCTCATGCGTTCATCTGAGCTCACGTTGAGCTAATTTGTCGTAGAGTTTGTCCTTTTGTGTTTGTTTCAAATAATTAGCAGACAGAAAACCTCAGACAAGGTCGTATTAATTCACCACGGCAGCTGGTTTCACTTTTAATGCCTTTGTTGTGGCGCAAATGTCAGAAAATAATGAAAAAAAAAAAAAAAAGGTCATTATCATCCCATTCACTCACTCTGGGCTCATTTCTCACCACGTCTCCATGGAAACAGAACAACCAGGACTAGGAGTAGAGAGAAGTCTGAAATGTCTTCTGGGCAGTGTGACACATTTATAATCCCATAAATCAGAAAAAAAGCTGCATTTCTTTGATTAATTCCACAAAAACTGAAATCAGCTGGAGTCATCATCCCCACAGGTGTTAGAGGGACTGGAACCACCGGGTGACTGGACATGATGTGGATCTTTAACTACGTCCATTCGTTTCCTCTGACTCGTACACAGCCTGCAGTGGAGCTGAATAGTTTGTGAATTTTTCTCACGTGACTGTTGGTCACCGCTGAGTCAGTAAAGACTTCCTGGTTGTGCCGTGAAACGCAGAATGTTTTGTTTTTTACGGGATCCAGTTCAACAAACGGTGCGATTTTTGACGATGTTTAAAATACTTTCCATTTGGCACAGTAACTAGATGGAAGCATTCTGGGGAACTGATCCACCTGAACCAATAACCTACTGATCAGTATTGATTGATGCACAGCTAAACTCTCCACCTCCGTCTGCAGGATAGCGCTGGCCAAGTACATCCCGTGCATGGGCATCCTGCTGTGCGTCCATCCTCGCGACCTGCGCTCGGCCAGCAGCAGCTTCATGTCGACCCGCCGCTCCACCGTGACCAGCCAGACCTCCGACATCAGCAGCCAGTTCAGGCGGCAGAGCACCGGCAAGTCGCGCCTCTCCTCCGCCTCCGACAGCGAATCGGTGAGCAGAACCTGTCCACCGGTGACAGCAGACCAGGAAGCCAGGTGCTCAGGTGTGCTCGTACTAAAGCGTGTGCTGTCCTGTGCAGGGTCTGACAGACACTGAGGCCGACCTGTCCAGCATGGGCTCCAGACCGGCCAGCCGCCAGGTGTCCTGCGACATCAGCAGAGACACCGCCGAGCTGCCCGACTTCAAACCCTCCTCCAGCTTCAAGTCCAAGATGAAGAGCCACGACTCGGGCGTCTTCGAGCGGGTAAATCCTGTCGGCCATGCAGCGTCTAAACATAACGAGTAGTTTGGCTAAATAACGGATTAAATGTTAACCTAGAGTAAAAATACATGCGATGAAATAAATGTTGGCCAAAAGTAACTAATAGTCAGAAAGTAATGGGTTAAATGGTTCACTAAAACAATAAAGAGTAGAGATACTCACAAATTATGGATTAAATATTAGCTAAATGTAATAAACACAACATAAAAGTCACTAAAATAATGGATTAAATGTTCACTTAAATGTACTGTGAGCTAAACGTAAATAATCGTAAAAAACTAAAGTAAAAAATACTTGCCTACAGGTAGTGGATTAAATGTAATAAATCATTAGTTAATGTAATAAATAGTTAGCTAAATTTAATAGCTACTTTGCTAATTGTAATAAATAGTTAGCTAAATGTAAACATCTGTTAGCTACAAGTATCAAATAGTTAGCTAAATGCAATAAATATTTAGCTGAAAGTAATAAGTAGGTAGCTAAATATAAGAAACAGCAAAATGTAATAAATTGTTAGCCATTTAGCTAATAAATAGTTAGCTACAAGTAATGAATTAAATATGGATTAAAAGTAATAAAAAGTTAGCGAATGGTAATTCATGGCTAAATGTGGTCAATAATTTGCCCCCCAAAAACCAATGGCATAAATGTTGACTAAATGTAATAAGTAGCTAGGGTAATGGATGAAATGTTGGCTAAAACTAAGAAGTAGTTAGCTAAACGTGATAAATAGTTAGCTTAAAAAATGGACTAAATGTTGGCTAAAAATCCTAAATAGTGGGAAGTGATGGATTAAATCAAAAGAGTAATGAATGTTGGTTTATTTAGCCATTTTTTGTGGTTAATTGTTGAAGTAGTTGGCAAAAATAGATAAATTCCACATAGATCCGAAGTATAGATTCATAAATTATGCTAATGGAAGTGCTATGACAAATTGATGGAAAAATTATGAAAGTATTTGCAAATATTGGTAACTTGGTTCAGATATGTAAACGTAATGTATTCATGGATAAAATGTCCAAGTACCGTACACCAAACGAGCCCAATATGAACACTTTCATGTCACGTAGCTATTTTAGCTTTAGATACTGTTAGTTTACAACGACAGCCAGCCAAGATGGCCGACGGTGGGAGTCAGCACCTTCACCTGTCCAGAACACAACGCTTTCCTCAAAGACAAAACTTTTAGGTTGAGGCTGTAAGTTTTCAGCTTCATCAGGCAGCGTGGAAGCAGCAGGAGGCGGATGAACCACCACATTATCACAGCGAGGAGGACGTTTTCAGAGGACGCTTTACCCTTCATGTTGATCATTGTTAGTAGTAACAGCAGGTGTGAGGACGTCAAGGGTCACCTGGGGAGGATTTGGGGTCACGTTCAGGTTGATTAATTTAGGAACATTAAACTCTTGGTATTTAGCGTGTCCAAGAAGAGCTCTTACATGTGTCGCTGTGTCTTCCTTCCAGACCTCCTACGACACTGACATCTCCATGGCCGGAGTCAGCGAACGGGGCAGCATCTCAAATGTGAGTCAAGTCAAGGCCTCGTTAATCAGGAGCTCCTGGACGAGTTCCTGAACAGCCGATTGGGAGATCCAGCAGGAATGAAGCTTCAGATAATGACTGATTCCTGTGTGGAGTCAAACCACAGCTTCTAGTTGTTCATACGTCGTGCTCCATGTCCCTCTGTGGTGGTTTTCTGTCTTTATCTGGTCATTTTACAGACGTTTAATCAGTGTTTGGTCTCGTTTTGGCCATTTTAAGTGCATTTGGGTCTGATTGTGGTAGTTTTACATCCTTTTGTGGTAGTTTTGTGTCTCTTTGTGGTCATTCTGTGCCTCTTCTCCATTTGTGTCTCTATTGTTGTGTACGGTGGTCTTTTTTTTTTGCACATTTATGGTTAATTTGCATCCTTTCGTGTTTGTTTTTTGTCTCTTTGTGGTCATTTTGTTTGACATTTTGCAGTTTTAGGACCTTTTTTGTCATTTTGAGACTTTTTGTGGTCATTTTATGAACCTTTGCGATACATTTTTTACATTTCATGCACTTCTACAGGTCTTTAGTTCCTCTTTGTGGTTGTTTTTTGTACCATGACGCACATTTTTTCTTTTTTATGTCCGTTTGCTGCAGCTTTGCCTCCCTTTGTGGTCATTCATACCTTTCCAGTCTTGCTGCATCTTTCTGTGGTAGCTTTGTGTCTCTTTTGTGGCCCCTGGATCTGCACTTAGATGAACATTAGCGATATTAGCATACAGAGCAATTCATTATGAGATGATTGATGTATAGNTAAAGACTTCCTGGTTGTGCCGTGAAACGCAGAATGTTTTGTTTTTTACGGGATCCAGTTCAACAAACGGTGCGATTTTTGACGATGTTTAAAATACTTTCCATTTGGCACAGTAACTAGATGGAAGCATTCTGGGGAACTGATCCACCTGAACCAATAACCTACTGATCAGTATTGATTGATGCACAGCTAAACTCTCCACCTCCGTCTGCAGGATAGCGCTGGCCAAGTACATCCCGTGCATGGGCATCCTGCTGTGCGTCCATCCTCGCGACCTGCGCTCGGCCAGCAGCAGCTTCATGTCGACCCGCCGCTCCACCGTGACCAGCCAGACCTCCGACATCAGCAGCCAGTTCAGGCGGCAGAGCACCGGCAAGTCGCGCCTCTCCTCCGCCTCCGACAGCGAATCGGTGAGCAGAACCTGTCCACCGGTGACAGCAGACCAGGAAGCCAGGTGCTCAGGTGTGCTCGTACTAAAGCGTGTGCTGTCCTGTGCAGGGTCTGACAGACACTGAGGCCGACCTGTCCAGCATGGGCTCCAGACCGGCCAGCCGCCAGGTGTCCTGCGACATCAGCAGAGACACCGCCGAGCTGCCCGACTTCAAACCCTCCTCCAGCTTCAAGTCCAAGATGAAGAGCCACGACTCGGGCGTCTTCGAGCGGGTAAATCCTGTCGGCCATGCAGCGTCTAAACATAACGAGTAGTTTGGCTAAATAACGGATTAAATGTTAACCTAGAGTAAAAATACATGCGATGAAATAAATGTTGGCCAAAAGTAACTAATAGTCAGAAAGTAATGGGTTAAATGGTTCACTAAAACAATAAAGAGTAGAGATACTCACAAATTATGGATTAAATATTAGCTAAATGTAATAAACACAACATAAAAGTCACTAAAATAATGGATTAAACGTTCACTTAAATGTAATAGAATAACTGTGAGCTAAATGTAATTAATCGTAAAAAACTAAAGTAAAAAATACTTGCCTACAGGTAGTGGATTAAATGTAATAAATCATTAGTTAATGTAATAAATAGTTAGCTAAATTTAATAGCTACTTTGCTAATTGTAATAAATAGTTAGCTAAATGTAAACATCTGTTAGCTACAAGTATCAAATAGTTAGCTAAATGCAATAAATATTTAGCTGAAAGTAATAAGTAGGTAGCTAAATATAAGAAACAGCAAAATGTAATAAATTGTTAGCCATTTAGCTAATAAATAGCTAGCTACAAGTAATGAATTAAATATGGATTAAAAGTAATAAATAGTTAGCGAATGGTAATTCATGGCTAAATGTGGTCAATAATTTGCCCCCCAAAAACCAATGGCATAAATGTTGACTAAATGTAATAAGTAGCTAGGGTAATGGATGAAATGTTGGCTAAAACTAAGAAGTAGTTAGCTAAACGTGATAAATAGTTAGCTTAAAAAATGGACTAAATGTTGGCTAAAAATCCTAAATAGTGGGAAGTGATGGATTAAATCAAAAGAGTAATGAATGTTGGTTTATTTAGCCATTTTTTGTGGTTAATTGTTGAAGTAGTTGGCAAAAATAGATAAATTCCACATAGATCCGAAGTATAGATTCATAAATTATGCTAATGGAAGTGCTATGACAAATTGATGGAAAAATTATGAAAGTATTTGCAAATATTGGTAACTTGGTTCAGATATGTAAACGTAATGTATTCATGGATAAAATGTCCAAGTACCGTACACCAAATGAGCCCAATATGAACACTTTCATGTCACGTAGCTATTTTAGCTTTAGATACTGTTAGTTTACAACGACAGCCAGCCAAGATGGCCGACGGTGGGAGTCAGCACCTTCACCTGTCCAGAACACAACGCTTTCCTCAAAGACAAAACTTTTAGGTTGAGGCTGTAAGTTTTCAGCTTCATCAGGCAGCGTGGAAGCAGCAGGAGGCGGATGAACCACCACATTATCACAGCGAGGAGGACGTTTTCAGAGGACGCTTTACCCTTCATGTTGATCATTGTTAGTAGTAACAGCAGGTGTGAGGACGTCAAGGGTCACCTGGGGAGGATTTGGGGTCACGTTCAGGTTGATTAATTTAGGAACATTAAACTCTTGGTATTTAGCGTGTCCAAGAAGAGCTCTTACATGTGTCGCTGT
Source organism: Stegastes partitus (assembly GCF_000690725.1). Taxonomy (NCBI): domain Eukaryota; kingdom Metazoa; phylum Chordata; class Actinopteri; family Pomacentridae; genus Stegastes; species Stegastes partitus. The sequence continues at coordinate 307,969 of NW_007578284.1, forward strand.
GTCTTCCTTCCAGACCTCCTACGACACTGACATCTCCATGGCCGGAGTCAGCGAACGGGGCAGCATCTCAAATGTGAGTCAAGTCAAGGCCTCGTTAATCAGGAGCTCCTGGACGAGTTCCTGAACAGCCGATTGGGAGATCCAGCAGGAATGAAGCTTCAGATAATGACTGATTCCTGTGTGGAGTCAAACCACAGCTTCTAGTTGTTCATACGTCGTGCTCCATGTCCCTCTGTGGTGGTTTTCTGTCTTTATCTGGTCATTTTACAGACGTTTAATCAGTGTTTGGTCTCGTTTTGGCCATTTTAAGTGCATTTGGGTCTGATTGTGGTAGTTTTACATCCTTTTGTGGTAGTTTTGTGTCTCTTTGTGGTCATTCTGTGCCTCTTCTCCATTTGTGTCTCTATTGTTGTGTACGGTGGTCTTTTTTTTTTGCACATTTATGGTTAATTTGCATCCTTTCGTGTTTGTTTTTTGTCTCTTTGTGGTCATTTTGGGTTCTTTTCCTCTGTGTGTTTGTACCTTTCCAGTCTTGCTGCATCTTTCTGTGGTAGTTTTGTGTCTCTTTTGTGGCCCCTGGATCTGCACTTAGATGAACATTAGCGATATTAGCATACAGAGCAACTCATTATGAGATGATTGATGTATAGACGCTCCTCCAGTCTGTCCTCCAAGAACTCATCGTTTACTCTATCGTCCTGAAGTTACCACGGCAGTATTTATCCACCTGTTCTTCGCTCATTCCTTGTCTTTGCATTCGCCGCTACGTGAACAGAACCAATAACGACGATGTGATGATTTCCTCTGACAGAGCGGAGACTACTCAGACGGACACATGATGAGGTCCGCCATCGGCCGGATCCCCAGCATCGTCATCACGTCCGAGTCCAGCCCCTTCCTGCCCGCCGGACGAAACGGCTCGCGCTCATCCAGGACCAAGACATCCAACAGCAGCAGCACAGGGGCGGGGCCAGGGTAGAGCCCCGCCCCCCTCACCCAGCTGATCACCTGTCAGATACCCAGACATGTAGAGCAACAGGCGAACGAAGCCATCACAGGAAGCTTTTAAATTCATGGCGGTTTTCTACCTTTTTCACTTTTACTCCGATCTTCTTGTTTCACCGGTGACATGACGTCAGTAAAGAGCAACCTGATGCTTATCGTAGCTCCAGCACAACGCCGTCACTGATTTAAATATGTGATGCACTCCAGTGTGCCCCCTACAGCTCATTCAGAGCCGAAACAGAGAGAAAAAGCACATTTCCACTTCAAATGACGCCTCAGATCTCACACCAGCTGTCACCTCAAACAAGATACCAATGTTA
>NW_007578284.1:309805-325484 GCF_000690725.1 Stegastes partitus
GAAGCTTCAGTACGTCATGTTTCTGTTACGATACACGACTTTTTATTCACCTAACAAACGATCGATTATTAAACAAAACTACTGCCAAATGTCCTGGTAACACAGCTGGTCGTATTCTGTCGCTTTACGGTACTTTTGTAGGAAGAATAATATGATTTCTTCTGAAACGAATTAAAACAATTTGATAAAACACAACTTTACAAAACGTTTTCTCAATAAAAAACTAAATAAGTCACATTTAGAGACGGATGTTAGTCGTACATTAGTGGCAATTAAATTGCTAATTAGATATAAATAGACCAGAACCACCTGGCAGATGGCACCAGGGTTCTTTGGACCTCTGCACAGCGCTTTTAATTGACATCAGAATGAACGAGGCGACACCGAAAAGCAGAATTAATACGTTTTAGTTTCTGGAAAATGTCAAAGAAATGCTGCTGCTTTAGAAACTATAAAGTTATTTGTAGTCAGAATATGTATGTAGTGTTAAGTTGCTCTTTAATAAGACAAATGAGCCCTGCACACCAGCACAGGAAGCTGTTCATCAGAACCACCACACGGTTCTGGTCCAATCACTGTGGGCACTGTGTGGTTTCAGCCAAACTAGTACCGGACGATGGATTTTTTTTTACTTTAACCCAAAGAAAATCTGTTTTATTGTTTTTGAGTCAAACGGACCCAAACGGACCCAAGTTCCTCTGATCCAGGTGAAGGTTCTGAGCCCGTTAGCAGGAGTCCTGCCGTGTTTCCAGACAAGTATTATCATGAGACGGCTGTTTGTGTTGAGATGGACGTTTGTCGCAGCGTGTTTCGTGGCTCTTCTCGTGGTTTCCTGTTTGTTGTGTTCACGCCGTCTGTTGCTTTTGATTTGTTTGATCTGCTCGGTCCTCATAGCGACGGACTGGTTCAATGTTCTGCTGGTTCTGCGAGGAAGAAAAACCGAAATTTCAGTTTAAAAACCAAAAACCTTCCAATGAACCATGTTGGTAATCTGACCAGCTTCCTAACTAGCAGCTACGAGCAGCTAGCAGCTAAATTAACTGCCAACCATTTTGGTAATCAGTCAATTGGTTTGAGCTTTTATTAAAGAAAAACTGTCTATATTCTCCAAATGTGAATGTTTTCTGGTTCTGGTGAGGATAAATCTGCCATCTAATCAGTAAGCAACAGCTAACAGGAAGTGGTTTTTTTAGGGTTGTGAGGAGAAAAAACGGCCGCCATTTTTAACCACTTGGTGCTCCAGCTGGGACCTGTTCCATTAAGAACACTCAGAAAAGTGGACGTTTAAGTCCAAAAACCTGACTTAAACAAACCGAACAAATCAGTGGATTATACATAGAGTATCACCAAGACAGTTAGCCTGACAGTTAGCCTATCTGCTCATTACTCAGCATAAGTTACCAAAGTAACCGAATTGAACGAAGCAGTTTTTGCTTTACGGAACTCAAATAACCTGAAATTAAGTCTGACTAACTGAAGTAAGCCTGACTTGTTTGGTAACCTGGCCCTGGGTGTAGTTTTTCCTCAACAACAACCGGATCAACGTCAGAAACAACCAAAACCAAAACTCTACTTCTAGTTTTAGATTTAGTCTGGAAAAAGCAGAATATCAAATTATACTCAAGGAACCTTCAGGACGAAGTTTTGAGATACAAGAAACGGGCCGATGTTTTGGGAGAACCTCTTGATGAGGCTAGCGGTTTCCCTCTGCTTCTGTTCTTTGTGCTAAGCTAGGCTAAATGCATCCCAGACCTACACACAGAGCGGACGTCCAGCAGGACTTTCCAGACTGTCAGGCTGTTTCTTCGTCTCCTGAAAGCCGCCCGAGGCCTGCAAAAGCACTTTTGTTTAGAAACGAGATATTTTCACGTTTTGTGTTTTCTCCCGTCGTACTGACGTTGTTTCGTTTCTCCTTCTGTTGCTTTTTTCCCCCCTTTATAAATATGACATATTAGCGGTGTATTAAGCGGCCGGGCAGTGTCGTGGAATGTGATCGTGACGTTGTTTGTGTTCGTACGGAGAGCTAAAGGGACAAATATCTGTTGATTGTAACGCAGCTCTCGGTAAACCAATCCGACATGTTGGTTCTTTGTTTGTTCCCCAAGAATCTGTTTGAATGTTTCTACATTTAAATTCAACAAAACCAGATTGACAGAAAAACTAAATGGTTGACTAAAGAAATAAAACAAATTTCCACAACCACAAACTGAACCGAGCTGTTATAGCAGCTAAAGTCTGCTGAATCAGAACGATTTAGCAGCTGCACCAGTAAATTAGTAGTTAAGAATATAAAACTGTTTTAGCTGGCTAGCTAGTTTAACGTTTTGGTTCCCTTTAAGTTAATTGTTAAACTAAAACATTAGCCAAGTGAAGCTAAGCTAATCTGATAGCTAGCCGTAACCCTCATGCGACCTCTTTAAGGACCTCAGTGTAACTTTATTAAATTTACAAATGTGAAACCAAGGAGTTTACTGCCAAATTGACTAGTGTTAATCTGTTACATTTAGGCGCTAACTGTTAGCAGACTTTATAAAAAAATAGCTATATCTTGAGCTAAATTATTTAGCAGCTGAAATAAATGACCAGTTAAAGAACACAAAAACAGTTTCAGATGGGACTCTAGCCTAAAGGTTTGGTTCCCTTTAGGTTGGCTGTTAAACTAAACCATTAGCCATGTGAAAGTAAGCTAATTTGATAGCTAGCTGTAACACTTTTGGGACCATGGCGACGTTTTTGTCTTTAAGTACATCTGTGTAACTTTTTTAAATTGACGCAAATGGAACCAAGGAGTTTGCTGCTAAATTAACTAACCAATTGAATTGTTATCTAGTTATAATATGTTGTGTTTTAGGTGCTAACTGTTAGCAGACCTGATACAAAATGTGCCAATAGCTGAATTAAAAGCAAATGAATCTAAATCTAGATAATTTAGCTGCTGAAATAAGCTTAGTGAAGGCACATCAAACTAACTTAGCTAGCTAGCTTGACGTTTTGTCAGTTACCTGTGGAACAAACCTTTAGCCAAGCGGAGCCGAGCTAATTTGATAGCTAACCTTAAACTGCCATGTTTTAGATAAGAAACGGAGCTGAACAAACCTGAACCAAATTGCAAACCAGGTTTAACTAAATTCTAGTTATAGCTCAGTAAACGATCCCTTCAGCTAATTTACATATTTAGCCATTAGCACGTATTTGTTAGCAACCAAACTGTTAGAAATGCTTTTCGCGCTTTGCTTTAGAAACAGCAACAAGGAAAGGAAGATTCATGGAAAGAAAAGGATTCAAAAACAGAGGTTTTTGGGGTAAAATACAACTGGAGGTCAACTAAACGATTCATTAACCAAAGTCAGAACGTTTTAGATATTAAAATTAATCACATCAATTTTCAAACTGCTTTGATGGCTTTGGTTCAGAGTTTTTGTTTTATCCACGTCCAGGTTTCAAACTTTTAAACCTTCTTCCTGAGACCTGTTCTGTTTGTTCCCTCATTAGTTCCTGATCCCAGAGTTCACTGCAGACCGTATGTTGAATATACTGAATATAGACGCCAGTGTTTCATATATTAGTTCTTGTGTATTAAAGTTTCTGTTCTGAAAGACTGATGTTGGCAAACGGGAAGACGAGTCTCTGTGGATTTCCTGTTTATCTCAGTGTTTCTTTTATTTATTTTTCTAAATAAATATCTATTATTTACTGGACTCCCTGTGCAGCGTCCTGTTTCATTACTGCAGAGACACAAATAGTTTATAAAGCGACACATAAAACACGTCGAGCTGATAACAGAGAAAACCATCGTGTCACTGAGCTTCTAAACCTACAGGCTGGTTTGTGTTCATAGACTTATTTTATGAACACGTGTATATTTGTAACTGAGAACATCTTGGCAAAGACAAAAATCATGTTGATGTAATACAGTTTTTTTGTAAAAATGTAAATATATTTATAAGAATTCCCTTTATTAGGAGGGAAACGGCTGATTATGAGGGAACATGTAGGTCCACATGCTGCGGTTCTGATATTAATCTGATTAAAACGGTCAAATCAAATCAATGTTTTTATGTCTGTCTGTATAATACTTATGTTTTTGAACAACAAACTGACAAATAAGTGAGAAATAAGTTTTATATTTTAATTCTGGTTGATGTTATTCAGCTGAAAAACGCCAAAATGTTTTTTTAATGTTTGTAGTTATTTGATTTCTTTCAGTTTAATTATAAAATAATTAACTCCAGGTGTTTATAATCATAACAGAATAAACATGATGAAGAGTCAGAGTTTAGTTTTGCTGTGAAATATTTTTTCTACTAAATTAAAGACGTTGAATGTAAACCAGACACTGATCCACTGACTGGTTCCGTGTCCGTGTGTTCTGGACCTGTGCGTGCTTCGGGTGTCGCTGCCTCTTTAAATGAAAGTCCTGCTAATGAAAATCCTCCGCTAACACCCCTCCTGCCCTCCTGCCCTCCTCCTCCTCCTCCTCCTCCTCGGCCTCCCTCCTGCTCTCTGCCCGGGGACCGGAGCTCGATCCCCGGATCGCCGCAGGCCGTAGCGGTCGGTGAGTGACGGTCGGAGCTGCGGGGAGAGAACCAGGTGAGCTGTCCCCCGTCCGGACCGCCTCTGCTCTCTGCCGGTTAATCCCTCCATCACCCCCCACCGCCTCCAGCCGGCAACAAGTTGCACCGCCCGCCCGGCTCGCAGCCCCGGCGGCCGGGTCACTCACAGCGGCGGCTCTGACCCGCTGGAGCCGCCTGTAGCGGCGGTGGCCGGTTCGGAGGCCCGGACTCGGCTCACGTGTTGGGTCTGTTAGATTCTCAGGTGAACACCGGGTTCCCAGAGGACCTGCGGGGCGGAAGCAGCAGGAGCAGGTGGGCGGTGTCGTCCAGGAGATCACCTGAGATCACAGGTGAGCCGCAGCAGTTTAGATTCTATTGAACCTGACCGCTGACATCAGTCACTACAAAGTTAGCTCGCTGGTTCCCTGAACAAACCATCTTTATGGAACTTTCAGGGAACATTCAAATAACGTTTCCTAAAAAATCTGGCAAAGAATAACATTCAGTGAACGTTACTTTAAAGTTACAGGTTGTAGTTTCTCTGAACAAACCGTAATCTTCAAGAAACTATTCGCAAATTAAATCAAACAGCTAACTGCTAGCTAACGGAGTAACTGCTAATTAGCTAGCATTAATCGTCTACCGTGTTATTGGTGCTAACTGTGAGCAGACCTAATAGAAAATATGTTTTATGACTTTATTAAAATTTTACCTAACCTCAACCAATCACATTTAGTGACTGAAGTAAATTATTAGTTAGAGAACATCAATCTGTTTTAGCTCGCTAGCTTAACGTTTTGGTTCGCTGAGCTAATCTGTTAGCCACATGAAACCACATGCTAGTTGTAAACTAAACTAAGCTTTTAAAAACACGGAACAAAACTGTTATAGCTGCTAAATTAAATGATTAGTAGGTTTACTGTTACTGTTTACTATTAAATTTACGAGCTAATGGGTAAATTGAGTTGCTAGTTAGGGCTAATCTGTTGTGTTTTAGGTGCTAACTGTTAGCAGACCTGATACAATATTTGAACAGCTAAAACTAGTTATTATCTCTAATTTAACATAACAGGGAAAATCTGTAAAATGGCAGTAAATTGTTTAAAAATTACAATTAAAAACTGTGAACTTAGATATTTTTTTCTGGTGAACATTTATTGACTGTTTAATAAATTATATGAAAGAAAAAATGATGAAAAATGTGCAACGGTTTGCTCTGAATATTCAGAGATGAAGCGTATAATTGGAAGAGATGCACGTTTTCCTTCATAAATAGAAATACACTGAAAGTAAATCCACATCACAGATCATGAAGGAGAAGATAGTTAACACAGTTTCTATCATCAATAACGGGGGACAGGCTGGTATTTACTCACTAATGGAGGCACCAACCCCCTCAGAGAAAGCATGGATGTACCTCAGATTTAAAGGTCAATTTAAGCACTTTAATTGTCTCTTAATGTTGCTTTAAAGAAGAGTTTTGACTCCTTATCTCAGCAGACACACCGGCTGGCTGTCTATGAATGATGTCTGTATTCTGTCCTCGGCTGACCTTTGATTTAACGACGCAGCCCAATTAAGAAGCTGTTTGAAATGACAAACTATTCACACGTGCTGTAAAGCTGAGAGAGAGATCACTATCACTCCACCCGCCTCCCGCATCAAGCGCCCCCTCACACGCTCCTCGGCAGGCGGCTGGTGGACGGTTGGCTCCCACGTCGTGCCATCCAGCTGACTCAGTTTGTGTTTTAGACGTCGCGCTGAGCCCCTTTAACTCATGAAAGGTCGCCGGGGTTCATGTGACGGATGTCTGCAGGCTATTTCTGACAGCATATCTTCAATTCAGTGTGTTTGAGTGTGTAAACGTCTCCCTGCTCTGTTCTCCGTGTTGATGAATCAGTAGGAACTTCTGCTGTCGCTGTATGAGCCTGTTTTACTTCAGTGTTTGTCTGAGCTACAGCATCAGCATCATTTACCTCCAAAACGTTTACGAGCTGCATCTATCTTCTGCTGGTTATCTTTTACAGCTGGGTTGGTTCGACCCGCTCCACTCTGCAGCTGTGCGACCGTCACAAAGTCACAAAGCCGATTAATGCCTCCGACCGGCTCCCTGCAGATGTGTGTGAAATTTCCATCCCCGTTAACCTTAAACACTCGCTAACCACCCTGGGAAAGCTCTCTGTCAGATTCCTCTCTGCCACAAAGGCGTCTAAACTTAGCCGGTGATATAACGGGCTGAGCAGATCAGGCTGCTCTGGGATCAGCCTGTCAGTCGCTGCGGAGGGCCACAACGCCCTCAGACATCCACGAACAGCCACATGTCAGGCTGTGGAGCATTCACAGGTCCACATGCTTCAGACGTCACTGCAGGGAAAGTTGATGTCCACACAGAGGGAGTGGATTTGAAACTGTCTGCTGTTAGAGGAGGTTTTACTGCTTCAGTAAAGTGGACCTGAGGCCTGTACGAGGAAACAAGTTTAACACAACCAGGGCATCTTTCTGGCTTCACTGAACCTACAAACGACCACAAATATGGACGCATGCAAAGTCCTCACAAGAATATAAATCCTAAACCAGAAAGAAAAAAAGCTGCAAACTCCATCCATCCATCATCTCTACACCTTCATCCTCACCAGGGTCATGGGGGGCGGAGCCTATCCCAGCTGACTCAGGGTGAAGGCAGGTTCACCTGGACAGGTAACCAGTCTATCACAGGGCTACACTTAGAGACAGACAACCAAGCACACTCACATTCACACCTACGGACAATTTACAATCACCAATTAACCTCAGCATGTTTCTGGACTGTGGGAGGAAGCCGGAGAACCCGGAGAGAACCCACGCTGCACGGGGAGAACATGGAGACTCCACGCAGGAAGATCCCGGGTGTCCTCACCGGGACGCCAACCTTCCAGCTGCGAGGTGACGGTGCTAACCACTGATCCACCTGCAGCCTGGTACTGAACTAGGGTTTATTAAATTAAAACTGTGCCGTACCGACCCAGTCTCCACAAAATTACACTGATAAACTGCGCCAGGTTTACAGTTTGATTGGAACGTAGTTTTATTTTGGAGTAACAGGAGGCAGCGAGGACAGGAGCCAGAGATCAGATCTTCACCTTGAAGACCAAGTTTTGCTTCCCATGATTGGTTTTGTTTTGCTTTCTGGTTGGATTCAGGAGAACATCCGGCTGTGTTCGACATGTTCACATGTTAGAAGCTTGGTCAGGGTTTGGCACCAAAGTCACGTGTTCAACGTTCCCTTGGTCTGGGTTGATGTCCGACTTCTTCACTCCATGTCTGGAGCTTCTCCTCTGTGTGGCGCTAATACGTGATTGGTTGGATGAAAAGTTCACTGATCAGAAATGTGTTTGTGTTGAGTTACAGACAAACGTAACCTGGAAGAAAATACCTCAAAGTATTACTGAGAATGCAGTTTACTTGTACAGGAACGTGGTTTTTGTGTCTTCATGTGTTTATCATACGTATAACTTTCAGTCAGAGCTTTGTGTTTGCTCGTGTCTGTCAGCAAACTGGTTCTAACCAAACCAGGAGCTGGTAGAGGTCCAGACATGTTTCTGCTGGTCAGAGTCTGATCCTCAGTCTGCTGCTGTTCTCCTTCATGACCACCGGCTCTGGTTTTACTCTCTAAGCTGCTTAACTCACCAAATCTGTCATTTCTTCCTCATTTAGTGAACATCAGAGAACAAAACAGCAGCTCGTCTTTCACGGGTTAAAATGATCATTGATGAGTAACGTCACCTCGTCGTGTCCTCATCGTCTGAGATGCAGGTTTCATGGCGACAGAAGTCACTAATCGTCTTTTGGTAACAGTTATAGAAGGTTAAATGCTAACCCTGCTAGCATGCTATAGCTCAAAGACAACAGCTGGTGATCTGACCAGGTGGAAATCAACGTTCTAGAGTTTCTGTTCCAGGAGGCCTCGGCGTAAAGAGACTAAAGAGACTCAGAGACAGAACATCTGTAGACGGTTAATCAACATTTCGCTGAACACAAGCGCTGGATTGGACTTTGTTTTTATCAGAGAGGTGACATGTGGGATTCAGGAGCTTTGCATGCCCTCCATTAACCCCGACCTCCTCCTCTCAGACTGCGTCCAGTTCATGTGCAGCTTCATTCGGTTGATCAAACTGTGTTGTCATCACGGTGTAATCTGGGAAACAGTTGAGTTGTCTGTGAACAGCTGCTGTCAGAGTCCAGGCAGCTGGACGTTCTGATCAGGCAGGTCCCTGGACTCCTGCTGGTCCTGCACCGACAGACCTGCCTATGTGTGGATCCAACTGTAGTTTACTGCACAGAAAATACAGCAAAGCTCTTCACATGAACACGAGTGAAGATTAAGCAGTGTATAGATAATGGATGGATGGATGGACAGTAGTAACTTCAAGGTGGCTCGGTGGTTAGCACCAACACCTCGCAGCTAGAAGATCCCCGGTTAGGACGCCTTGGTGCAATGGACCGGCTGGGATAGGCTCCAGACCCCCCATTATGGACAACAGTGACCTAAATCTCTTTACGGTTTATTCATAACTCTTTGCCTCAGATCTCTCACTACATTATAAACTGTAAAATTTAATTTTGCTAATTCTTCAACATACAAATAAAACTTAACCGTGTGTTTACCTTTTTCAGAACCCCAGAAGGTTAATATGATAATACGGACGTTCAAAGTTTCAGTTTTAACAGACAGTGAAAACAATGATTGTATTTGCTGCTGTATAGAGAAGTGCTGTGTTCTGGTTCTGCAGCCATTAAATGAAACCTCACACACGCTGACAGCTCAGCAGTGTGCATCACCTGTTGTTAACACCTGCCAACAGAAAAAGCCCATGAACCCGACATGCATGTGTTGCCGTGCAGACAGAAGCTGTTTCTAGTTTGACTGCTGTCGTCACTACAGCACGCTCTACAGCTTCATCTATTTATTATAGAGGGCATCCTTCACTAGCATTTAGCGTCCTCTGGCTAGTCACTAGCATCCCGAGGCAATTCATGGCTGGTGACTAGCATCCTTAGGCTAGTGACTACCATCATTAGGCTGGTCATTAACATCCCTGGACTAGTCACTAGCATCCCTCGGCTTCTTACTAGCATCACTAGGCTAGCCTGTAGCATCCATAGCGTGGTCATTAGCATCCTTAGTTAGTCTATAACATCCATTGACTGGTCTATAGCATCCCTAGGCTTCTTACTATCATCACTAGGCTAGCCTGTAGCATCCATAAGGTGGTCATTAGCATCCCTAGTTAGTTTATAACATCTAAAGTCTAGTAACTAGCTTTTCAAGGCCAGTCACTAGAATCACGAGGCAAGTCACTTACATCATTATGCTAGTTTATAGCATCCCTAAGATTCGAAGCTGTGTAGCATTTCTCTAGGCTAGTCACTAGTGTCTGGTAGGCTGGTCTATACCACCCCTAGCTTAGGCTAGAGCATCACTATGTTAGTCTTTAGCATCCTTGGACTAGTCACTGACATTCCTAGGTGAGTCCCTAGCATTGCAAGGCTAATCTATAGCTTCCCTAGACTAGTCTGTTGCATTGCTAGGCTGATCCACAGCACCTTTATCCTAGAAACTAATATCCTTCGGCTAGTCACTAACAACCCTATGCCAGTCAATAGCATCTCTAGGCTAGTTTGTAGCATTTCTAGGTTAATCTATAGCATCCTTAGAATGTTCTATATCATCCAAAGTTGGTTTGTAGCATCCCTAGGCTAGTCTGTAGCATCTTTAGCCTCAAAATTGGCAACTCTAGTTTAGTCACTAGCATCCCTAGGCTAATCTGTAGCATCTTTAGCCTCAAAATTGGCAACTCTAGTTTAGTCACTAGCATCCCTAGGCTAGTCTGTAGCATGGCCATGAAACTAGCACCCCCCAGTTAGTCATTAAACTCAGCATACGTGACATATTAAGCACATATATGAACATTATTTGTACCTTTTTAAGTGTAAACAGCCTAAATCAGTATTTACTGGTACCAGAGCACTAATGTGGATCAACCCCAGTACAGTCATCATTTCTTTCTGTGTGTGTGAGTACAAACCAGAGCGATGAGCTGATCCACAGATCAGCGTGTGGGATGATAAGAATCAGCCTCCTCGTGGTATCTTGGCCGTTTCCCTCCGCCTCCAGCAGACTGATGAGCTGATCGCTGTGATTGATTAGGTGAGCGGTTCTGGTCGACGCCCCGCTGCAGGGCGGAGTCGACCCGGCTGCTGCTGACCTTTAAGCTATCAGAGGCGTCTCGCTCGTGGCCTTTCTGTTTTATCGCCACACAGATAATGAGACGTTTCCGACCCCTGATTGGGTCCGAGGGAGACCCTGCAGGCCGGGGGAGGCGAAGGGGGAGGATGGGGAGGTCTAGAAGAATCTGCTGGGTCTATATTAGCCCCGGTGAATCACGGCGAGCCTGGCATACCGGGTGTCCCCTTTCACGCCATATAAGTCCACCCCCCCTCCTTTCCCTGCTGCCCCTCTGCCCTGCCTCACCCCTGCCTCACCCCTCCGCCCCCCACAATGCCACAGCGCTATCTCTGGCTATTCTTAGGCTGTCACTTCAGCTCGTCTGAGCAGGCAGGTCTTCTCCTCGCTCCTCTCAGCCCAACATTTTTCCCTTCACCTGTTTCATTTCTCCTCTGTCCTCTCCCAGAGCCGACTCGCCGCCGCCGCCGCCGCCACCAGCGCCGCTCCTCCCTCCCGTCCCGTCTGTCCAGCCGCTGCGGAGTTTTATTCAGAAAGTCTGGTTTAGTTTCGGAGGATCTCTGGAAGAATGAGCACCTACACCGTGTCGCTGCCCGGGCCCGGCCCCTGGGGCTTCAGGCTGCAGGGGGGGAAGGACTTCAACATGCCGCTGACCATCTCACGGGTAGGAAACTGCTGATTTTCAATCTGTGCTGCCGCTTCTTAGTTTATCTTTTTGCTATTTAAGTCTGTGAAAGTCTTCAAAGAGCTTTCTAGAAGTGGGCGATTGTGTCTGAAGAAGAGGACGGGGCGAGGAGGGTTTAACCCTCTGAACCCGGCGTGGGCTCTGGGCGTTTCACATTTTTACTCACCGTGGGCTCATTTTTCACTGCAATATGAAGTCCTGCAGCGCCATGGAAACAGAACCACCAGGACTGGACAGACAGGAGAGTCTTCTGTACAGAGTGACCGTTACAACACCATGAAGCATAAAAAAGAAAAAATGCAGCTTGATTATTTATGTCACACGTACAGCAGTCTTCCCACAGGTGTGACCACCGATGGACAGTAAATGTTCATCCTCCAGGTGTTTTAGTTTGTTGCCCCTCTGCTCTGTGTAAACACAGCCTGCAGTTCATCCTAGTTCAGGTGGAACCTTCTTGAATTTTTGCCACGTTACCGTTGGTCCCAGCTGAGTCATTAATGGCTTCACAGCTGAACCAGGAAGTGCAGAATTTTTTAGTTTTTTACAGAATCTAGTTTCGGAATCAGTTTTTTTTTTTAGTGAATTTTTTCAGTAATAAATTTTGAATAAATTAATATGATGACGAGTAGTTCCAAGAACAGTCAGAACATTGAAGTCTGGTCTTCTTGGTGATTTTTAAAATAAGAAAACATTCCTTTTTTGGGTTTAGGACGCCAACCTTAAAGTGGGAAGTCCGACGTTTTTGGGGGGTTTTATGGTTTCTGTCACTGACAATCTGCCCTCTCAGTCTTTAGGAACAGACTAAAGACCAGCTCTTTACTGAACACCTCTGCACTGGACAGACTGAAAGCAAACAAAAAAACAAAATCCTATCACCTCCCTGCAGCCTGCTGCTGGCATCAGCGCCCCGTCACACTTCATTTTGTTCTGTGGCTCTTATCTCGATTGTTTCCTCCTGACTAGATCCCTGCTGCTGTTGGATCTGCTCTCAGATGTACGTCGCTTTGGATAAAAGCGTCTAAATTAACTGTATATTTGTGATAAATGGTGTGATTTTGGTGATTTAAAAAAAAAAAACCAGCATAATGCCTTTGCCATGCATCAGCAGATTCTGGGGTTCAGAGGGTTAAAGCCGTCCCTTGTGTCCTCTGCCTCCAGTTTTTATTGTTCCTTCGCTCCTGCAGCTGCTTTCAGACGTGACCTGTGGTTTCGTGGCTGGTTCTGGAACCCCTGTGAGACCTGCCAGGGTGATTCCTGGCCCCCGGCGGCCCCAGCAGGCCCCCTGATATGCCAGGGAGGCCGAAAGCAGAGCCGGAGGCCTAAAAGTGGAGCGGGTGTTGGTTTCAGAGGCCGGTCTCTCTGAATAGACAGAGAATCGTCCTGCAGCGCTGCAGCTCTGTCTGCTGTCAGGATGCTGACATCTTGACCTCTGACCTTCTCTGCTGGCTGCTGTCGGCTGATTTAGGGCCCGGCGCTGAGCTCTGAGCTGCTCTGGAGGCTGCACAGGTGTTTTGTGCTGGTTCACCAGAGCCTGAACCACTACGGTCCTCATTATGTAACCTACAGACATGCACAGTGGAGGCCAGACCAGCAGACACACAACCCCACCATGAACCACAGGCCCACTGTAGCCATCAGGTGGTGTCTCTGTAGGGTTTGTGAGTCTTCCTGCTCACTTTGTGCTGGTTTTGTGAGTCTTTGGGGCAGCTGTGCATCAGGTTCAGGGGGGACAGCGTCTCACTTTTGTCGTTCAGTTGCTCTTTATAGTCGGTATTTTGCCTTGTTGCTGTTGTCATTTCCTATCTGTTGTTGATTGTTGAGCATCTAGTTTTGGTTTTGTGACTCATTCTGGTCATTTCCCCGCCTTGTTGGCTGCTGCATGTCAGAGTTTTGGTGATTTTGTCTCTCAGAGTTCATTTTCTGCCTCATTTTGGTGGTTTTGTGTCTTAATTTGAACCTTTTAGGGTTGTCATGCATCTAGTTTTGTGGGTTTTTTGTCTTATTTTGGTCATTTTGTTTATTTGTGGTCATTTTTGAGTCTTTTCATGCAGGTTTTCTGTCTTTTTCAGTTGGTTTTGTGCCTCATGTTGGTGATTCTGTGTCTCATTTTGAACCTTTTTGTGTCCTTCTTGGATGTTGTGCATCTATTGTTGATGATTTTAAGGCCTGTTCAGGTGATTTTGTGTCTCTTTATGCTTGTTGTGCATTCATTTGGATGGTTATATGTGTCTTTCTGATCATTTTAGTTTGTTGTGCATCTATTTTGGTTGCTTTGTGTCTCATTTTGGTCATTCTGTTCCTGCTTATGGTCGTTTTGTGGTAGTTAAATTTGATTTTGGTGGATTGTCTGTCTCATTCTGGTAATTTTGCACCTGTTGTTGGCTGTTGTGCCTTTAACTTTCGTGGTCTTTAAGTTCATTTTGTGCCTCATTTTGCCGACTTTCTGTCTTGACTTGATGATTTTGTGTTTCTTTGTGGTGGTTTTATGTCTTGTTAGGATTGTAATTTGTGTAGTTTTACGTCTCTTTTTTGCTGTTTTCTGTCTCTTTTTTAGGTTGTTGTTTATGTAATTTGGGTGCTTTTGCATGATTTCGTGTTCGTCTACGGTGTTCTTGTGCCTCATTGTGGTAATTTTACTTCCCTCGTTGGATGCTGTCTTTCTGGTTTAGGTGGTTTTGTGATTATTTCTGGTTGTGGTACTTGTCATTTTGGTGGTTTTTAGTCACATCCTTCCAGGAGTGCAAAGAGAGGAGATTTGCTCTGGGCTCGGTGGGAGGTGTGCAGGTTGTCGACAGCAGGTCTTGGTGAACTAAGAGCTGGATGGAGATGTGCACTGTAATCTGATGCAGATGCTCCACAGTGTTCATTCATGTGAACTGTTTGTTCTTCTCTCTCCAGGTTTCCTTTAAGTCTTGTGTATTTGTGTTCACTCACTGCAGCCGAATTCTATGAAACTGATTAAAGCCAAACACCAAATTCATTCTGCAGCTTTGGATTAACAGTTGTGAATATAGACGTTGTTGATTTTCAGGAATAAACGTTTAATTTTTATGTTATATGGACGTGAATCCTTAAAAACTGCAGGTTCTGTGTGTTTGCTGCTGCAGAGGAGATGCTGTTTGGTCTCCAGCTGCACAACTGGAAAACTTTTCCCTCACACTTGACTTGTGGCAAGTTAAAACTGTTCATGTGACAAAAAATTATTTAATGCTGCTTTAATGGGACAGCACTGTTGTATTTATCTGGCAGTCTTTATGATGTATTCACACAATAAAAGAAGGAAGTTTTCTTTACCAGATAGTGTAGGAGACGGGGTTGATCAGTGAGCGTTGCAACTCTTTTTTTGACCCTGAGTTTTGTTTCTCAGGCTACACGCAGGCTGCTCCAGCTCAGTGATGAAGGCGCTGGGTGTTGAATGCTATAGTGCAGCGATTGTGCCAAAAATAAGACGACTGAGAGGCCAAGGGAGCCTCTGGTGAAGCCAGTGACTGATTTAGCTCCTGATAGGCTGGCAGTGGAAACTGAGAGGCCGGCAGGATCTCTTCTTATCGCTCTATGAGACGAGTCGCCGGCTCATCGAGCTCAGGCATTCATTCAGACAGCTATTCACACAGTTACCTTGGCAACCCACTGGATAAGGAACTACCTTCACTACTCACTAGCATCTCTAGATTAGCATCTAGCGGCACAAGAGGAGCAGCTAGCTTTTACGGGCTAATCACCAGCAATCATAGGCTAGCCACAAAAATCTCTACGTAAGCAATTAGTATCCCAAAGCAAATCACTAGCATCCCTAAGCTAGTCACGAGTGCCCTTCGACAAGCAACTGGCATTTTCAGGCTTGTTGCTAGGCTAGCAACTAGGCCAATCAGTTGCATCCTTTGGCTTGTGACTGTTTTTCAGGCTAGTCAGTAGCACACTTAAACTAGAAACTAGTGATCCTAGGCTACTCAGTGACATTGTTCAGCTAGCGACTGTCATTCCAACACTGGTCAGAAGCATTTTAGACAAGCAACTAGCATTCCTAAGCTAGTCACAGATATCCCTAGTCAAGTGACTAACCCTCCCTATGCTAGCAATTAGCATCTAGAGGCTGATCGCTAGGATCCCTACGTTAGCAACTAGCATCTAGAGGCTCATCACAGATATCCCTAGTCAAGTGACTAACCCTCCCTATGCTAGCAATTAGCATCTAGAGGCTGATCGCTAGGATCCCTA
>NW_007578284.1:325704-331193 GCF_000690725.1 Stegastes partitus
CAACTAGCACTTCTGTGCTGGTCACTACCATTCATTGGCTAGTAACTAGTATTCCTAGGCTAGTCAACAATATAGCTGAGAAACATTAAGGAACATATAAATACACAGTTTCTAACGTGCAGGTGATGCACACATCATCACCTTCACATCTAAAATCTATTACCTATTTTCTGAGGTACATTAAGGACAGATTAATAGTGTTTTTATATTAGATTCAGCTTTTTTGTCCTAACACAACAAAATGCAGTGCTTGTGCATTGACAGGGAATCAAACCCGATCCTCCTGTATAGAAGGGAAGAGTTCTACCACAGAACCACCAATGCCTAGAACCTAAAGGGTTTTTAATAAGTATGGCCCTCGTGAGTAGCCTACAGTTGGATGCTCGTGCCATAAAAGAGAGCTTTAGAAACTGGGTTAACAGCCACATCACCATTGTTATGGATGATTAGTGTTGCCTCCTGAACTGTGGGAAGCACTCGTCAGGAGACCTGTATGATCTCCTGCAGGTTATTGTGCTTTAAATCATCGCTAACTGCTCAGATTTGTCCCGTTGTCCTGC
The DNA here is from genome assembly GCF_000690725.1 of Stegastes partitus. Classification (NCBI taxonomy): domain Eukaryota; kingdom Metazoa; phylum Chordata; class Actinopteri; family Pomacentridae; genus Stegastes; species Stegastes partitus. The sequence goes on from NW_007578284.1 coordinate 326,265, forward strand.
GCTGTGTCGCCTATTATCAGCATATGTGTGTGTGTGGACCAGAAAAAGCCTATTAGACACGCATTCACACAGCAAATATGTTAATACCCAATGACAGAAATAAACATAAGCCCACACACATGCATCGACATAAAAACACGGAGCTTTGTTTGAGCGCTATCTCCATCTCTGCGCGCGGCGCCATGTGGCGATAATCTGCCGTCATCGTGGCAGCAGCGGCTACGCTCGATGGATGGATTTACGCTGCCCTTTCTGGCGCTGACGGCTTCCCATCATCCCTCGGGGCGGCGCCGTTCATTGTTTGCTCCGGTTCAGAGGTTCAGAGCAGCAGATGAGGATGAATCACACACAATCTGCTGCTCTGAGCTCAAGGAGAATCACGTTTACAGGATGTGTGAAGTTTGGTTTACGTTCAGCACTTCTTCCTCTTTCTGCAGAGCCTGATGTCTCTTATTGCTCTGAGCCACTGAGCTCCAGAAACTATCAAAACACTTCAGTGAGCCACACTGCACCAAAGAGCTGCACCACGGCACCACATGTGGATTAATCCACTGCTGCAAATACTCCAAAACAAAGGCACTGCTTTTTACAAGTTTGTTGGAAATACTTAGTTTGACTTGTTTACAGTGCTGCTGTGATTTACTTTGAGTGGACTCACTGACAGAGTGTTAGAAATACTGAAAACTTCTTAGAAATCTTTTTTATGTTATACCTAGAGTAAATCTGATATCTCACACAGCCATCTACAGTCTGTGGCGCATACTAAAACCTCTTTGTATTTATTCACTTAGACGCATCCCAAGGCTAGTGACTAGCATTCTCAAAGCTAGTGACTAGCATCTTTAACCCACTGTATAATATTTCTAGACAAGTCAATGCATCCTTAGGGTAGTAACTAGCATCTGCAGCGTACTAACTACCATTCCTGTGATTAGTGACAACTAGCATCCCTAGCCTAGTCCATAGCTTCTTTAGCTTTTGACTAGCCTATACCTTAAACACATCTGACCATGGAGATCTAACATCTGTGGCAAACCCTGTAAACTATATCTACTTATTTATTTAGACTCATCTGTAGGCTAGTCAGTAGCATCTTTAGTCAAACAACTAGCACTCTTAAGCAATTAGCATCACTAGACTAACAACTAGAATAAGTAGGCTAGTGTTAACATCTGTAGGTTAGTCACTAGTATCCCCATGCTTATCAACAGCAACCCCAGGCTGGCAAATAGCATCCCTAGGCTAACAGCCACAACTCCTCAGCTAGTTCCTAGCATCCCTTGGCTAGCAACTGGCATCCCAAGAGTTTAGCTTAACAACTGGCATGTTTAAGCTAGTGACTAGCATCCTAAAGCTAACAAGGCAAGTCATTAACATCCTAAGGCGAGCCACTAGCAACCTTAGACTAGTCAGTAGCATTCCAAATCTGGCAACTGACCTTTCTAGGCTAATCAGTAACATCTTTAGCCTACCAACTAGCATCGGTAGGCTGGCAATGAGCATGCCTAGGTTGGTTGGTAGCATCTGTAGCCTCCTAGCATCCATAGGCTGACAGTTGGAATTTTAACCTAACAACTGGTATTCCCAGGCTAGTCACTAGCATCTTTAGCCTGGCGACTAGCATCCTGCGGCATCCTGAGGGCGTACACGCTCTCTTCCAGATAAAACCCCTAAAGTAAATGAATAAATGAGATCTGGTTACGGTTAATGAGCAGCTAAATCCATCTGTCGTAGCCTCGTGGCTCCTCCAGCCTCTCAGTCATCTTATTCTTGGCAAACCTGCAGCTCCACAGAAGCAGGAAGCTTAAATTAAAGATGAAAACTCCTGAATGAAGCCAGCCTGCCTCTGGACTGTGTCCTGCTCGGACTCGGACTTCTGTCTCTGTATGAATGTATTTGGACCTAAATGACTTCAGAGGTTGGTCGGTTCTCACACTGAATCCTGCCGGCTCTCAGCAGGGATTAGTCTGAGGTCCGGTCCAGGAGTTTGGGATGATTCGAGGCTGAAGCAGTGAAAGCAGAGGCTGGTGGCCTCTGAGCGGCCTCAACCTGAAACCGGCAGGGACCAGCATTAACTCTGCATTAGATGGAGTTCAGATGTCACACTGGGCAGCCCACACTTGGCTTCTTGTTCTTGCATTTTATATGTATTAATATTCTGCAGTGTTTTCCCGTCAGAGTCTGGGTCAGGTGTGTTAAACCGAGCCTGTGTGGTCCGCTGCAGGCTTCTGGACTTTGTGTTCACTTCCTCTGCAGATTATTTTCTCTATTAATCGCTTTGTCTGTAAAAGAATTAGAGTTTTTCCCAAAGATCTTGTGTTCAGGTTGACCAGCAGTCCATAGCCTTTAGCTAACTCATCGAATCTTCACAGTTAGGTGTGAATTAGTTCCAGCATGTGATCCTCTGTGTCATCAGACATCGATTAGTGATGTGCATGAAGAGTTTTTAAATTGGAGGTGGATCATTTTGGGATTGTTTTCTTGGTCTCTTTGTGGTCATTTTGTGTGTTTTACTGCTGGTTTATGTCTGTTTGTGGTGCTTTTGTGTTGATGTGGAGTCACTGTGTCTCTGTGTGGCCTTTTTGTGTCTCATTCTGGGAACTTTCTGTCTCTTTGTGGTCGTATTGTGTCTCTTTGTGGTTATTTTATTCCTCTTTGTGGCTGTTTTCTGTCTCTTTATGGTTTCTTTGTATGTTCTTCTTCCTTTTGTGTTTCCATGCAGTCTCGACAGCTCCTTTTTGTGGTCAGTTTGTGTCTTTTGTGTCTGCTTTGTGTGCGTCGTAGTTGTGTTACGCCTCTTTGTATTGATTTGTGTCACCTCAAACACACACTCATGACCCCTCGACTCCTGCGCCCGGTCGGCCACTTCTTTAGCTCTTCCATGACTTTGTCAGCTCGTTTTGTCCATTAATGACACGACTTCCAGGATATTCCTGCTCAGGCACAACGACCTGAATGTGAGTCCTTTCTGTCACAGACTGGTTTGAGTGTAACACGAGCAGCATCGTGGTGGTTCCAGGAACCAGACAACCTTAAACTGCTTCTATTTATTTGTTGGTGCGTTTATTAGGGCGTCACTGCAGGCTTTAGTGGGCTCAGGTTTCTCTCAGCTCTTCCACAATGACAGGCTGGATGTTAAGAAGGAGCTTGTGTTCATTGCTTTATGAGCGGACTGGATTGAGAAGCAACATGCAGCTGCAGTATAAATGTCAGAAAGCTGAGGACAGCAGTTAATGGATATGAGAGGAACACTGAGACTGGAGAGAGTTTACAGTGACCAGGAAATGTTGGAAGTAGGTTCAGTTATTTCTACATGCAGAACAAAGCAGATGAATTCAGTGCTCTTGTGTCAAAGTGTAAGAACGTAGTGGTTTTCACAGTTTGAATCCCAATCTTGGCATTTCTTTTAGCTCCTGGCTCATTTTTACTCACTGTGGGCTCATTTGTCTCTGCAGTATAAAATCCTGCAGCTCTATAGAAACAGAACAACACCGAGTAGACGTAGAGAGGACTCAGACGTGTCTCGGAAATGGTTGCAATGAGAAACTGGACTTACAAAAACACTTTTCCTGTTTTTCTTTTTTTGCTGCAGAACAGTTTTATGCAGTCGAGTTGTGTTGCTTTATTTGATCTGTTCAGATTCAGATTTGCTTTATTGTCGTTGCAACGAGTACAACGGAAAGTATGGTGGAGACCTTTCAGTGCAAAAATATATATATATAAACTTTGTAAACAACTACATACAACATAATACAAACGCTCTATATATAGAGATGAAATTAAATAATAGCACAGTGGATATTGCACAGAGGCAGTTGCATATTTACAGTACATTGCACTTATTATAATAAAGAGGCATTTATGGCTCTGACAGCAGTTTCTGTGTTTCAGTCTGTTAGTCCTGGTTCTGACGGCCCTGTACCGTCTGCCCGACGGCAGTAGCTCTAAACAGGAAGTGACCCGGGTGGTAGGAGTCCTTCAGGACGGTGTCGGCTCTCCTGATATTAAAAAAGTAAATAAGAGATTAAATCCAGAACGTTTACAGCCACTGATAGACGTGACCTGAGATTAATTCTTCCTCCTTTCATGCCTGTATATTCAAGTAACAAACTACTTTTCAGTCACATAAACGCTGAAGTCCAGCTTCATCTCTACATGTTCACATCCTGGTTCTGATGTCGGTGCTGTAGCTGACGCTGAGCAGCGACGTGTCACGGCCCGCTTAGAGTCCCTGACTCATCTGTTGTGTATGAACGTGGGCTTTCTGCTGCATGTCGGTCGCTGTGTGTTGGTCCTCAGACAGCTGAGCCGCTCTAATAATGTTTTACAGTCTGCGTGAAAGCCGAGCTGCCGGTAACCGGACTCCTGCTGTAGCACACGGAGCTGAGTCAGCGCTCGCCGGGCTCCTGATCCCGCTGCATCCTGTTACAGCTGCACGCTAATCAGGAAAACCCGAACCGCTCCACATCCGGGAACCCCAAATAACCTCCGAGATACGTTTTACTGGATATCACCTGGTAGTTTGGTCGAGGCGACAGAGGAATTACTGCTGGTTTAATAAGCGTGCTTCAATGCTTCACTCGTTCTGCAGCTTTGAGAAAACTCAATGTGAATCTCGTTGCTGTAGGACTCTTTAGTTTTTCCGTGAACCACCTCAGAGCTCAGAGTGGACCAGAACTCTCACTGACTCCCGTTATATCAGAGCTCCACACGTTCAGCTGAAACACTGAGTCTCTCCAAAACTAGACTGTGCTTCACACGATGAAATAATCTGTTCATTACAACTTATAGTTTCTGAGCTGTGCCCGTTTGTTCGAGGGTCTGATCCTGCGTCTGAATGTCTGCTCTGCTCACTGCAGCAGCCGGTGACTCACAGCTGATTGGCTGATTGGTGCACTTTCAAAGTAAAAGCTCAGCCCCAGACAGGAA
>NW_007578284.1:332058-334959 GCF_000690725.1 Stegastes partitus
GCCCCCCATGACCCTGGTGAGGATGAAGGTGTAGAGATGATGGATGGATGGATGGATAGTGTCAATGCGTTTCTGTTTTGTTACCACTTTAATTCCCATGAGGAGAAATCAGTCCTAATAACAGGCTTTTTGTGCATCGAAGAATTTTGCTTCTGTGAAAGTAGTTTTTAACAACCAGTGAAGCAAAATGAACACAACGAAATGCAAAACAACCATCACCTTGACAACAGGATGTGAAATTGCATCAAAAAAGACACATGACAACATTGAAGAGAAGCAAATGTTGAGGTTTTGATTCACGTGTGCCTCAGTGTCCTAATGTCCGTGTCCGTGATATAACGGTCCTCAGCGTGTCTTTATCGGTGCAGACGCCTGCAGAGCTGCAACGTCTGAAGCTGCAGACCTGCAGCGTAGCAGCGAGCGGCTGCAGCTGCTGACAGCCTGGCTGCTGTTTTTAGCCGCTGAAGGTCACACACGTTTGTACGGCTATCTTTGTGAACGCTCATTGACATAATGCATTCCCCGGCCCCTCACCCTAACTGTAACACAAACTTAAATCGAACCCTAAAACCAAGTGTTAACCCTCGGACAGCCGTTTGAAGGACCGTGGAAACGTGAGTCACTGCGACTGACTGCGGCTCTGCTGCACAGTCACCGCTGTGAGAAAAAATAACACAACATGACTACGAAAACTTGTGAACTGACTACAGGTACTCACAAAATGGCTCAGAAAGACACAAAATGACCACAAAGAGACACAAAATGACCACAAGTAGATGCAAAGTGACCAAAAGATTTTGAACAGACATGAAACGGATGCAAAAAGACACAAAATGATCACAAAGCTGCACAAAACGCCGATAAAAGATGCAATATGACCAAAAAGAGACACAAAATGACCTCAAAAAGACACAATGTAACACAAAAAGACACAAAATGACCACAAAAAGATACATATGACCACAGAGAGACAGAAAAATGTCTCCAAAAATACATTAAATGACCACAAAATGACACAAAATGACTAAAATGAGACAAAAACAAGTGCAGTGACACAATACTACCATAAAAATATACAAAAGTTCCACAAACAGACACAAAATGACGACAAAAAGATACAATATGATCACGAAGAGACAGGAAAAGTTCCACAAATTTACACAAAATGACCTCAAAAAGACAGAAACAAATCCACGAAGACACAAAACAACCACAAAGCGACACAAAAGAACCACAAAGATACAAAATGATCATTAAGACACACAAAACGACTACAAATATGACCATAAAAAGATCCACAACAATGACAAAGAGACACAAAATGACCTAAAAACATGCTGGAGGACCACAGAGGTGTTCAAATGTACTGCAGCATGCAACGATGTGCAAATGCATCAGGAACAGATGCAGAGTGACCACAGAGAGTCCTGCTGTGGACGCCGGTCAGCAGCTTGTGAGGTTGTGTGTCAGTTTGTGGTGTTGCTGTGTGGAGGTGTGTAGCATGCATGCAGCAGTGTGTATGTGGGTCACAGGGAAAGTAGGCCACTCTGCAGCCCGGACAGGCCTCACATTGTTCGAGCTCAGTGAGCAGCTTCCTGAGAGGGAAACTCCACTTTGGTTCGGTTTAATCCAGCCGGCTGTGACGAAATCATCTGGAAGCTGAAATCAGCTGGAGTCAGCTCAGGAGGCTGGGACGCGACGCAGCGCTGCAGGATTCAGGGCCTCCGGCGCTGCTGCTGGTTGTTCTGGTGGACTGTCCACTGTTTTGTTTGTCACTTGCTCACACGGTGCAGGCGGTGAAATGCAAAGTGACTGTTTCCACAGAGCTGCAATCACATTAGGACACGATTAAAACACAAGGAGATAGTCATAAATAATGAGGAGTAAAGAGGTTATGAACCAGAGTGATGTGTACGTTGTGTTACATCCACTCATGTAGGCCATCATGGCAGCCTGGCGTTCCCAGTGGCTCCTATAAAGCTTCAGTGTCAGCATCTTCCTTCATTGTCATTGTACATATACAGCAGAATACGAAGTGCAGTCCTCTCCTGTGCAAAAGAGCAGTAACAAGAGCTCATAAATACCACGTGAAAGCTTTTAAAACTAATAATTAACCACACACTAATATCCAGTTTACACCATTTCGGGGTAAAAAACTATTTTTTAAAAATTTCTTAACTTTCTATGATGTAATCTTATAAACAAATGCGTCTTTGTCACTAAAAGCAATCATATGTTTTGGTGATTTCATAGATTTTCTATAGATTGAAATGTGCTGGGTCATAAACATACATACGGTGATGCTAAGAATTGGCTGAATGTCCTTCGTCCACCTCAGTTTAGCTTCTTGCAAACCTCTGGTTGTTTCTTCTTGACAGAATTGGTGCAGTTGAGCTAAATGTGTTGGCTTTCTGACACACACACAGGTTCTTGATGGGGTTTATGTCATGGAGGCTGGTCTGAAACCTGAATTCTAGCCTGATTTAACCATTTCTTTACCACTTTCATGTCTTTTTAGCATCTCTGTAACCTTGGCTGAGGTCAAAGCTGTATAATTAAAGTCTTCTCCAGACTCAGTGCGTACAGGCTGCAGAGTTAACTGAATGTCTGTGTATGTTGTAGGCCTTACATAAAAGGCCAGGTCTATCCTGGCAACCCGTGAACTCCAAGAGGCGCTGCTGGGATTTGAACCCAGGATCTCCTGTTTACTAGACAGGCGCTTTAACCAACTAAGCCACAGCACCTCATAGCTTTGGGATTGTCATACAATAAAACAAAAGCTAAAATTGACCTAAGTGTAGTGTCATGTGACGTTTATGGATATGAAATCTTCTATTCTAGATTTAAAACATCCGCAGTTAAAAGCTTTGTAGAAATTCTGATATATTAAAGGAAGTAGCT
>NW_007578284.1:336094-337319 GCF_000690725.1 Stegastes partitus
AGACAGGCGCTTTAACCAGCTAAGCCACAGCGCCTTCTGGTTGCAGTGATTTTATTCTAAGAATCTTTAACCATTTCTTTACCACTTTTGAAGTGTGCTGGGGTCATTGTCTTGTTGGACCACCCAACATCCAGCAACCAAGACCAACCTTGTGGTGCTAGTTTTAGGTTTTCCTGAAGAATGTAGAGGTAACCATCCTTCCTCATTATCCCTTTTACTTTATGTAAAGCACCAGTGCCAATAGAAGCAAAACAGCCCCACAGCATAATACTGCCACCACCATGCCCAGCTGGATGTATGGTGTGGAGGCACTTTAACAGGCTAAGCTACAGTCCCACATATGCCCTGATCGTCCATTACATACATTCTGAATGTTGTTTGTCAATCAGGTCATTTGAAAGCAGAACCAGAGGTACATCCAAAGTTGTGTAAGAAATTCTGATATAAGTTAAGGTAGTAGCTGTGAGGCACTGCTGGGATTTGAACCCAGGATCTCCTGTTTACTAGACAGGCGCTTTAACCAGCTAAGCCACAGCGCCACCTTCAGCCTGCCTTTGACTCATATGTGCTAGTTTCACTTCCATGTGTGATATGAGCTTATGTGTTTGTGCACTGTCGGCTACACAAACTTGTTCATACTCGTGATTGACGAGCTATAGAGGGGTATTTTTAGTGTACTACAGTTGATGTACTTTGTACTGGGACATACTGTTTTTCTTTTTTGGGGGTATTGTGTACAGCATGGATATTGAAAAGCAGCCATGTTTTTCACCACAGACTGTAAAGATGGCCGACTTCCGAGCAAATCTGTGGATCACCCCCTGGTGGCCGCTCCCAGTTAAGGTCATAAGCCCCACCCCTCCTGTGTTAAGCAGATTCTATGAGTCTATTTCCAGGTGAGCAAAAGCTGCAAAAGTCGGGGAAAAACTGTATTCCCTACGTGCATGTCAGAAAATGTATTGTAGATCAGCTGTAGTACCTGATTGTTCCACCAGGTGGAGGCGTCATGCTTAGCTGTTTCGACACCGGTGAAGCTGCAGACGTAAATGAAGGATTGGTCCAATGTTGGTGGTGATGTTAATAAGTTTAGGTTTGATCCCTGGTGGAAATGTCTTAATTTGTGTAACAGAAAAACACAAAATTCAGGCACAAGGAGTAAATGTTTGATTGATTTTTGATGTTATCAACTAAAAGTAGGAAGGAGCTGGAATCAGGTCAAACATGT
>NW_007578284.1:338045-357728 GCF_000690725.1 Stegastes partitus
AATGTTTCTGTGACTCTTGCTGATGTGAAATAATGATGATAAAGAACTGAAATCACTTTTGTTGAAGTTGCTTCCAGAAATCATGCTTATAGGTTTGGATATTGTCAAAGTCAGCTTCAAACATTTGCTCATTTTATTTCCAAAGATGCAGCAGTCACAGTGTGGCGTACCACTGGAGGAGGTCGCATAGTTCAGACTAGTAAAGTATAGAAAAGATGATACTGTAAGCTTCTGAATTAGACAACACTTTTGTATGGAGACCTCCCCTTTGACCACCTCCATCGCCTCACCTTCCTCCTCCAGGTGTGAAGGTCAGAGGTGGCAGCCAGAATAACTGTGGTGGATGGAAATAGGAGGCTGATGTCGGAGAACAGAGAGGGATTTCTGGGAGTAATCAGAGTGAGTGGATGGGACCGGCCGGCTCGGCGCTGTGTGGACAGCTGTCGGGGTTTTAACGCTCAGGCATGAACACTTGTGTCCCGTCATTGTGTCGAAGGCGCCGCTGAGGCCTCGAGGTGGGAGGTCAGGAGTTCGAGCAGCAGCCGTGAGTCCGGCCGAGATCAGCGTCCAGGCGGTTTGAACCAGAGCTGGTGGAGCAGCCAGAAACAAGTAAAAGTCCTGGTGCTTCCTGAAAACGAGTAGTCATCAAGATAATCCCTCCAGTTAGAGAATAACAGTACAGTCGTGACTCGATAATCCGACTCTTAACAATCTGAAAACTTTGCTATCCGACAGAAGTGCCCCCCCTGCATCCAGGCTTTTCCTTAAAGCTACGTAGGTGGTCAGCAGACTTGTTGAGCTCCCATAGGACATGTAGAGTGTCCTGTGGCTCCACAAGCTCCTAAAGACAGAAATGTTCTCTCCATGCATGTCAGAAAATGTTTTGTAGATCAGCTGCAGTACCTGGTTGTTCCACCAGGTGGAGGCAGTTCATGTTGGCAAGCAGTGCATTGTGGGGGTTTAGCGGCAACAGGCACCGTGACAAAGACTTCTGGGACAGTCAATGACATCAGACCAGCGCTAGTATGGGTTTTTTTTTTTTACATAAAGTTTCCTGCCACAGATGATGATTTAACTTCTGTTTAACAGCAGATACAACCACAGGATTGGGTGAAGGTGGGTACTGATGTTAACGATTGCTGTAGTTGGCCCAAAAAAACACAAAATCCTGACATAAGGAGGAAACTTTAGAGCTGATGTTTTAATCGGTGGGGAAACAAATGCACATGTTGTAAGCACTGAGGAGTACTTCCTGCTCCCCTCCTGAAGTCTGCACACGTTTCTGACAAATAAAACTGGTTCAAAAACTGAACTCCTATTTTCAGATTCTCACTTCTTGTCGTTTTGACGCTGGCAGGAAGCTCTTTGACAGAAATTCTCAGAAGCAGACTGACTTCTCTGAACTAACACTCACATGTTAACAGCCGAGTGCAAACCATAATTGTTTTCCAGGAAAGTCTTCTTCCTCACATTTAGCCGTTGTTCTGATGTTTTCAGCATCACGCCGGTTGACCTGCATCGTCCTCTTTTCATAACTGTGCCGTGAATGTGTGTCATGTTCCTCAAAGTCTCTGCTGCTGAGGTGAAAAGTCAGATTACAGGGACTTAAGCGTGCAGACACGTTCGCCATTAACTTATTAATTCATTCTTTCCCCATTCGATTGATTGATTGCTCCGCGGGGTTTTGTGATTGAATAACTGATGTGTGCACTGACCTGAACGCTGCCGACACACAGCAACAGGAAAGCATCTGAATGCGTTTGTGTTTGGACAGATCACTCCGGGCAGCAAGGCGGCGCAGGGGAACCTGATCCAGGGGGACGTCATCGTGGCCATCGACGGCGTCAGCACCGAGGGGATGACCCACCTGGAGGCTCAGAACAAGATCAAGATGGCCAACTACAACCTGGCGCTCACCATGGCCAAGTAAGAGCTGGTTAGAGGAGTGAAGTGAAACTCTCCTCTCGTTCAAACCCCATCCTGACTCTTGTTGAATCTCGTGTGAATCTGATCGGATGCAGTTTGAGGACTTGAATTAAACCCCAGGTTCACCGTCAGTCTGGACAAAGTGTTGTTAACCTGCAGCCAATCAAACAGCCTACACTTACTACATCAAGTTTTAGTGCTTTCTGCAGAATTTGTCAATAATTTCTCTTGATTTAATCCAGTAAATGATTGTGACCTGCACTGGCAGCAGGAATTTTAAAGTGACTTCATGTTTTTCAGAGCTGCAGTGTTTTTATCTGTTAATCCTCTGAACCCCAAAACCCAGCAGTCGTGTTATCTTTGCCAAAAATACAACATTTATTAGTGCAAGAAACTGTAAAAACAGAAAAAATGTTGGATTTTCAATTTTCAGGCAGTCCTTGAAGCACTTGCCTACGTTACTCTGTCAGGAAAATAAACCAAATCTAAGCTTAGAGTCATAATATTTCATCAAAATCACTTTATCACACACATCTAATTTTAAAAAATCCTAAAAAACCAAATGCTATGTGCATTAGTTACCCAGCTGTGACAAATGTGACAAAAATTCTGTTTTTTTCCGTCTGCAGGCTGTTCACACAGAGCAGAGAGGAGACGACTGCAAACACATAAAAAGTGTTGATAGTAAAATATCTATGGGATGTAAAGCTATAGTTTTTTTCCAGGGAATAAAAGAGGGAAAAAAAATTGTACCGCAATCTCCGGACAATTGAGCCCACCTGAATATAAGCCACACCCACTGACTTTAAAGACAAAACCAGGTGTGTACGTCCCGGTGAGGACACCCGGGATCTTCCTGCGTGGAGTCTCCATGTTCTCCCCGTGCAGCGTGGGTTCTCTCCGGGTTCTCCGGCTTCCTCCCACAGTCCAGAAACATGCTGAGGTTAATTGGTGATTGTAAATTGTCCGTAGGTGTGAATGTGAGTGTGCTTGGTTGTCTGTCTCTAAGTGTAGCCCTGTGATAGACTGGTTACCTGTCCAGGTGAACCTGCCTTCACCCTGAGTCAGCTGGGATAGACTCCGCCCCCCATGACCCTGGTGAGGATTAAGGTGTAGAGATGATGGATGGATGAAAGTAAGTTAAATAAATTTGCATTTTAGACTGATGCATACAGGGGAAAAACCTGTGGATGAAGACGTTCTAAGGCATTTATCAAAGGAAGCTGAATTCAGTGCATGTGAAAGACCTGCAGAAGCTCCGTGAATACATATAAGGTGAACTTTAATGTCAGTTCCAGGCCGGTAACAGCTGAATTAAGTCAGCAGCTCTTGCTTGCTATATATTGTGGATGCATAGACAAAGAAAACTCAATGCCAGCCGGGTTCTGAACTCCATGTGTTCTGTCTCTGATGAATATCTGTTTTCCTGTCTTGGATTCGGTTGCCATCACTTTAGTTTCTGTAGTTTAAGGTTGAAATGTGAGTCTGAGCTGCAGTTATGGGCTCTCGTCAAGCAGCAGCAGCACTTAAAGAACCCATTACTGCCCCGAGCTCCGGCTCTCAGGCAGCGTACGCCTGCAGCAGCTCTTCCTTTGTTCAGCCTATTTCCATTATTTCTTGACACGAGGCTCACAGAGAAGTTTTCTATACGCTTTCTGCTCTGACCCTCGACCGCCTCCTTTTCCTGTCTGGAGCCGAGAGATGGAAGCTTTTCAGGATGTATAAGAAATGTGGGATGAAAAGGAGAGAATGTTTTCATCGCTGTGACCTGAATACTGAAAGACGTTATGATGAAATGAAACGAAAGATTACCGCTCTGTTGATGGACGTCTGAGAGGAGAGGAGACAGCAAGGAAAGAGGAGAGGACAGGAAACATGAGGAGAGGAGACAAGGAAAGGAAAGATGGGAAACCAGAAGTTGAGTTTTGAGGAGGAAAGAAGGAGACGAGAGGAGATGGAACAAGGAAACGTTTTGTCGGTATAAATGGAGGAAATCTAGAGGAGAAGGAAAACAAAGGTGAGGAAACATGTTGGAGGTTTCCAGTAGCGTTGGACTGAGTGTGTTTCTCAGTGGAATAAACCTTTAGTTTGTATTTTATTGACAGTTCATGCTCATAAAAACCCAGTATCAGTCCAGCTGGTGGACTTGTCTGAATGTGGAGGACCAGCGCTGAACATCGGCGGCTTTAGAGGTGACACGGTGACATTTGGTGCTGCCCTACTTCTACTGTCAGACCCAACGGGTGGAAGGGAACGTTCTGTCCTCCGTCCTCACGCATTCGTCATCCCTCAAAGACAAGTCCTGCCTATGAGTGAGAGCTGACAGCTGATTGGCCGCCGCCCGTCACACGGACGTTTAAAGGTCACAGCGTCCTGCCTGGACTCACGGGGGAGTCGAGAAGGTGACGGCTGATGGACGCCGTCAGGGTCGATGTGAGGTGGAGGGACGAGAAATAGTTCCCGTCACTGCTCTGACTGTTGTTTGACTAGAAGTAGTTCCGATTACTGTACGGCGGTTGTTTGATGAGAGAAAGTTCCAGTTATGGGTCCGACTGTTGCTGGGCGATAAATGGTTCCAGTGACGGCACCAGTGGTTGCTGGACAAGAAAAAGTTCCAGAGGTCAGTTATTCCAGAGGTGAAGACTGAAGATTGGGAGGGAGGGACAAGAAATAGTTCCAGTCACTGTTCTGATTGCTCCTGTTTGTTTTACAAGGAAAAAGTTCCGGTCATCGTACGACTGTTGGACAAAAAACTGTTCTCATTATGGCTCCGACTCCAATTATTGATCTTAGTCGTTGCTCTGACTGTCGTTGGACGATAAATGGTTCCAGTGACGGCACCAATGGTTGGTGAACAAGAAAAAGTTCCAGTCACTGTACGACTGTTCGCCAAAAAACGTTCCAGTTATTCCACCGACTGCTGTTTACCAAGAACTAGTTCCAGGTATCGCTCCAGCTGCTGTTTGGCAAGAAATAGTTCCAGGTATCGCTGCAGCTGTTGTTTGAGAAGAAATAGTTCCAGTTGCTGAACAAGGTGTTGTTCAACAAGAACCAAACTGATGTTTGACAAGAAATAGTCCCAGTTATTGATCTGACTGTTGTCTAAGAAGAAAAAGTTCCAATTAGGGCTCCAACAGGAAATACCTCCAGTAACAGTCCAGCTGTTGCTCTACTGTATGTGTCAGATGTTGTTCAACAAGAACTGGTTCCCACCATTGCTCCCACTGTTGTTTGGAAAAAACAAACAAACCCAATAAACAGTTCCGGTCATGGCTCCAAATATTGACCGACTGTTTGTTAGACAAATAATAATTTAAATCTTTGCTCTGGCAGCCAAAAAATGCAGCAGTTTGCTAAATTAGTCGATGACATTTGATAATAATAACTATTTGTGGTTGTGCTGTTTCCATAAAAGTGCAGGACTTTATATTCGAAGTAAACAAACTTTATATTTATTTGTCAGTAACCATGTTATAAAGCATTGATGTCTGAGGGGAAGAGGTGCATCGTCGCAGGTTCAGCTGGGTAGACAGATGTAACGGTAAACATAAAACAGATAAAAGATGGCTGCCGTAGACGGTTCTGGTGTCACGCAGGACTAAAGTCAGGTGAAGGCATCTGATAAGCTCAGTGAGGAGATGGACGTTGGTGCACACAGAGCCTCTGATGGCCACAGAGCCTCTGGGAGATGGAGATAAGACGTCATGTGTTTTTTTCATCCTTCTCATGTTTTATTGATGTGCTGTTGTATCAGCATGAAGTGAAGGCGCTGACGGGCCGAAGCAGACGGGTCAGGGAATCGGTGTGACCCCCCGACACGCAGCAGCAGCAGGTAGAAGAGAAGCTGTTTGACCTTCTCGCCGCCTCACCTGATGACAGAAGACTCACAGTGTGAGCAGTTCAATCACGTCTGCAATGTTCATGTCGGGTCGCAGCTCCTTCTGTTTCCCAGCAGCACAGAAAGGCCGTAATCAGTCCGTGATGGGTTCTATCTATCTAAAGCCTGATCAGCTCCACGCTTTGAGTACATCCACAGTCAATTTTAGCCTCGTTTCAACAGCAAGAACTGGACTCTATTATCCACAGCTGTCAGAATAGAGGAATAGAGTGGCTGCTCGTTGGACGGCTCTCTGCTGATGGGGTTGTGGTGCCCTACCGTCCTCTTTGAAGGTGTTCTGTTGGATCCAAGTCAGGCGACGTGCTGGTCCAGGTTGTAGAGCCACAAGGGTTTTTTTTTATAGTCGGTGCTCTGACCTCTGACCCTCCTTTTCCTGCTTGTAGCAGAGATTGAAGCCTTTTCTGCGGCTTCCTTTTTCTACCAGACCTTTCAGAAATGCTGCCGCCTCCCTGCGTCCTGTTTCCATCACACACACCGACAGAGACAAAATAAAACGCCAACAAACGGTCCTCAGGGTTCCACGTGTTGGTGTACGGACCGTGAAGTATTTCTATACGAAGGCTTCTTGCTGCCCTGACATCCTGCAGTGTTCGTTTATTTATATTTAGAATAGAACAGGAGGCTTTTATTGTCATCATACACAGAGTACAGCGACACTAAAAGACAACTAAATTATGAATAATATGTAGTCATATATAACATATCATATCATATATATAGTAATTATAAATTTAAGAGAGAAACAACCTCAAAGAGACACAAAATGAGCCCAAAGAAATCCAAGACGACACCACAGAAACATCTTCCACGTTGACTCGTCCACCACTGAACCGATCTGAACATTAGCGTCTCCTTGTCCGTCCAGGTGTGTCGTTTACCTGAGGAGGAGACGGCAGCAGGATGCATTGTGGGAAGAATATGATAAATATTTAGTCCTGTTGTATTTTCTCATGTGCATCACCTCCTCTGTTCTGTTTCTTCCTTCAGGTCGAAGCGTCCCGTCGCCATGCCGACGCCGAGGATGGACGCCGCCATTCCCATGATCCCTCACCAGCAGGTAATTCCACCCATAATGCCTCTGTGCTGCGTTATAGATCCACCTGGATGTCCCCATGACACTGATCAGCAGTTATTGATCATGCTGGATGTGAAAACCCTTTAACTCTCCTTCTTCTTGTCTTCAGACGTTTTGTCGTCTCGTTCACGTCTTCGTTGTTTCTGTTTCCTCCTCAGTGTCTCAGACCTTTTCCTGTGAACTTGTGTTTTGTTCATGAGTTATTTCACATCCATCACATCATGACATAGCAGCTGTTCATTTGTTCTGCTTTCAGTGAGCAAAGAAAAGACTTAGGTATCAATAAATTAGGAGATAAACTTTAAAAAAATATGCTGAAATAAAAAAAGCTCACGTAGATAAAAAAATGAAGAATAAAATTAATTAATAGGGAACATTGTATCTAAGCTCAAATAAATAAATAAAAACTTAAAGAGATAAACTAAGAAATTAATTAATAATTTCACAAATAAAATATAAATATAATGCTGAAATAATAAATGATCAAATAAGGGAAGAAATTAAACAGAACTAAATAAATCAGTGTGTATATAAAAGCTCATATTGAAGGATTAAATATGTATTTAAATAAATGAATATAAATATAAAATTCTTGATTTAATAGATATTTAAATAAATTAAATCTATGAATACAAACTGAAATAAAAAATACTAATGAAATAAATAAACGCTTAAATGAAGAAAATCAAAAAATAATTACAGAACTAAATAATTAAAGCCACGAAAAAGCTGAAATAAATAAGAAAATAAAATACAGAACTCAGTAGTTAAATGCATGAATAATGAATATAAAAAAATCAGTAGTTTTATTACTAAAAGCTCAAATAAGCTTAAACTCTATAAATGAATAATAATAAATGATTAAATATGAGGCTGAAAAAAATAAAGAAAAATGAATAAATACAGAACAAAATATGTGCACTTATAAAAGCTCAGACTGATTTAAAATAAAAAAGGAATAAAACATAAATATGTATGTAAATATAAATATTAATTCCATGATTTAATAAATATTTAAATCCATGAAAATAAGCTGAAATAAAAAATAGTGCTGAAATAAATTAATGCTTAAATGAAGAAAAATGTAAAAAAAAATAAATAAATAAATACAGAACTAAATAAATTCATCCATGAATAAAATGAAATTAATAAAAAATAAATAAAATACAGAACTCAGTCATTAAATGCATGAATAATAATAATGTTAAAAATCAGTAATTTTACTTATATTTAATCATTGCTAAAAGCTCAAATAAATAAACAGCTTGAAATCTATAATTGAATAATAAATAACTAATGACGCTTAAATAGGGCAAGAAACACACGAAAAAAAATACAGAACTAAATAATTCACTGAAGCAAATGGAAGAAGCAGTAAATAAACAAACAAAAGTCCAAAGAAATAAATAAAACCAGAATTTAAAAAAAAATGTACTGTCTACAATAACATTTAATTATTCATTCATTCATTCATTCACTCATTGATTTATGGTTTGTATCAGTCATGTCAACATGAATTCATGTGTTTTCTAATGAACACATTCATTTGATTTATTGATGCTGAAGTCATTTTGGTCG
The DNA here is from genome assembly GCF_000690725.1 of Stegastes partitus. NCBI lineage: Eukaryota > Metazoa > Chordata > Actinopteri > Pomacentridae > Stegastes > Stegastes partitus. The sequence continues at coordinate 346,523 of NW_007578284.1, forward strand.
TACTGTGTGTTTTTATATAAACAACATCTGGACTGATCTGTCAGACACACACACACACACACACACACTCTCTCACACACACACACACACACACTCTCACACACACACACACACACACACACACAGCGGCTGACAGCGACTCGCTGCTGCCTCCCGGTGATCACAGACTTTCTGCTCTGACACCATCACAAACCTCCAGAACAGCATCTGCCGATAAAACCATGGAACTGTGCTGAAAACATGTCTGATGTTTAAACTCCACAGCAGCAGCAGCAGCGTTCAGGCCTTTAATTCTATTTTAATCAAGTTTACTGCTGAGGAAAAAACTAAACTAAAATAAAGCCAGTGGCATGTATTAACCCTCTGAACTCCAAGCAGCAGTTTCTGAACAGTTTAACTCGCTGTGGGCTCATTTTTCACAGCATCATAAAGTCCTGAACCTCCACGGAAACAGAACAACCAGGACGAGAAGGAGAGAGACCTCAGAAGTGTCTCCTGTGCAGTTAAATTACTGTAAATCACAATAAAGTTGAATTTCTTGTATTACTTTTCCCCAAAATTGAGAAAAAAAAGAAAAGAAACCAACACGTTTTTGCATTATACCTGAAAACATCATGGTGACTCTACGTATTATTGATGTTTTACGACTTATATTTATAATTTAGAGGCGGGTTCAGAGGGTTAGTCCTACACACTTGTTTATCAGACTTATTGATCAGATATTACCTTCTGATCCCCTCCCCTCCTTCTCCTCCCCTCCTCCTCCTCCATCTGCCGCCCCAGCCGGTGCAGGTAAACGGCCGCCCGTCGGCCTGCAGTGCCTCCTCCGGGCCTGCAGAGGCCGACTCTCCCGGCAGGAGAGCAGCGGCGGTCAGCCCCGCCCAGAGGAGGCAGTATAACTCCCCCATCGGCCTGTACTCAGAGGAGACTCTGAGGGAGATGGCGGCCATTCAGGCGGGTCTGCCTGCCGGGTAGGTAGAGACCACGAGGAGGACACCGGGTGTTTGGTTCAGAGGTTAGGGGAGGAAACGGGAGGCTGAGCTGATTAAAGGGAGCACAGGATGGATGGTGTTGCATCTTCATGACCCCTGATCTGTAGAAGAACTCTCTGAAACTATAGAACAATGACGTCTGACAGGTTTGGCCTTATGTAGTGACACCTGGTGGTCAGACTGTAGCGCTGCAAGCAGACACAGATTTGGAAATGATTGAAACTGAATGGAAACGCTGAACCTTGACCCTGAAGAGGAGGAGAACCGCAGGAACGTCAGAACATTCAGTGTCGTACGAAGCAGAACAAAACCCGTCTGGATCAACTTCTGTGATGACGACGGAGGCTGTTGATGAAGAGCGAGGAGGAGGAGGAGGAGGAGCTACTATAATAAACATCTGGATAAATTACACTAATATGCACAAACTCACAAACCTGCAGATGGATTTTTAATAAACTCACTTTCATCACATCATCAGTATGTTGATTTAAAGCACCTGAACGTCACATATAGAACAAAAACACTGAAACGGAGCTCTTAGCAGGTTCAATAAATCCAGGCTTTCTTTGTGTTAGCCGGCTCGACTAAACCTTAAACTTCAGTCAGAGATAACGAGGATCACGAGGGTAGTTATACACTAAACCAGGTTTTCTTCATCAGGCTCTGAGTGAGTCCACATCAAAGGTTTAATGTGTCACATGACTTTCCTTCTGCACAAAACGGACCAATCGTGTGACGCAGCAGGTTGTTAAAATACAGAAATAAGAATCTAAAAACTTGTCGCAGTAAAAAGCAGCGCTGCTACTGTGAATGATGCAAGAGAGGAATGCTGTTAATCATGTTAATTAAGACACAGTCGTGACTCGATAATCTGACACTACGCACGTGGACAAGATAGTTGGTACCCCTCAGTTAATGAAAGAAATCCCACAATGGTCACAGAAAAAACTTGAAGCTGACAAAAGTAAAAATAAATGAAAATTCTATGAAAATTAACCAATGACAATCAGACATTGCTTTTGAACCATCATCAGTTACCATGGTGATGCAGTAGGTTAAAACAGATCAGGTTAGCTTTACAGCATCAGTTACCATGGTGATCTAGCAGGTTAAAGCAGAGCGACTTCATGACGCTGAAAACTCTCACAAACCTGCTAACAAATCAATAGTCTGGTCTCTTGTTTTTTCCTTTGAGATTTACTTTTTTGCTTCCGTGTCTCGTTCTGTTCTGATCTTTTCTTGTGCGTCTTTTCGGTTCCTTCACGTCTTCGTCTCGTTCCCTCTCAGGTGTTTGTAGCTTTGTGTGTTTCTCTTGTGTTGACCTGCAGCCGTTTGTATCCTGCATCTCTGCTCGTGTCCCGTCTTCATCCTCGTACGTTTGTCATAAAACTTATTCTTGTGCGTCTACATTCAGCCTCTTTATCGATCACCTCGTAACAGCACAGACGTGATTCTGTCTTTGGCCTGAATTCCCACGGAGGAAGAACAACTGGTTACATCTGGACAGAATCACTGAAAAGCAGATGTCTTAAGTCAGGGTGGTTCTACATTCAGATCCAAAGTTTGCCTCAGGCCTGTTGTGAGAAGGTTTTTCATGAACACATCTGAAGGAGGTTTCCAGAACGTCGCCGTCCTCCATCCATGAAGCCCGTCGGACGCTGAGCTGCTGGTTTAACTTTCCTCCAGCCGAAGGACTCCAGAACAAACCCAATGTGTTTTCTAACTACGTCCTCTCCTCTCTCTTCTCTCTCTCCTTCTTCGTCCTCACCTCCCTCCTTGCTGGTCCAACCAGGTTTTCTCCCCCGCTGCTCCCAAGTTAGTATCCTCCTCTCCTGCTGAGTGCATCGTGGATGTGTGTTTGCTCTGTTCTGTGCAGGCATGGTTTGGTGCTGTGGGGGGTCATCAGGTGCATCATCAGGTGCATCATCGCTCCATTATCTCATAACGCTGCTGTTTTGGGGTTGTTAAAGAGAAATTTGCACGAGAAATTTCAGAATAAAAGCCTTTTTTTTTTTTTTTTTTTAATAGACAGACACTGAGGTTTTTTTGACAGAAGTCCTGCACCTCTACTGAAACAGCACCACCATGACTAGAAGTAGAGAAACCTACAAATGTTCTCTGTGCAGTATGACAGAGTTTACCTCACAGGAAACCTTTAAAATCAGAAGAAAAAAAAAGAAAACAAAAGTTGAATTTCTTTGATTGTTTATTTTACAAAACTATAAAACATCTGGAATCCACAGGTGTTTCCAACCCTCGGGAAAAAAATATGACTCAACATACGATAGATTTGATTAATCGTATTGTTTTTACTACTCGTCTCCTCTCTGCTCTGTCTAAACACTGCCTGCAGCTCAACCCAAAGCCCCTGATTTTTTGTCCTGTGACTGTTGGTTGCAGAAGATCCACTAATGGCTTCATGGCTGCACAGAGGAGCACAACAATTTTTACCTTTTTACAGAATCTATTTAGTGCAAACTGTTTATTTTGGGGGAATTTTTAAAATAAGATGTGTAGACTAAAGGTTTTTTTTGTGCAATATCAAGACTTTAAGCTGAGATTTCCTTCAGCAGATGATTCTTTCTGTTTTTAAAGTTCCTCGCTGGGATAAATTGTGCAATTTTTTAAAAAAAGATAAGATGCCTTTCAGACCCACAGGGGTAACTATCGCTGGTTTTTTGTGGCTAATTTCTTCCACCTGCAACTCAAATCGAATCAAAACAGACAAACTCTCTTCTGTTTTGGGGACGTTTGCCTCCTTGGGGTGTGTTGTGTTGCTGTTATCGTGCATTTTCATGGTTTAAAAAGTTGTTGTTGGAATCAAATCGAGGCCGATGTTTGAGCTGACTGAAGCAGACATTTAAAACTGAAGGAATTGAACTAGATGAAGTGTGCTGCTAATGAAGCCACAGTGAGTCGATTATCCCTCATAAATCTCCTGTGGGAGCTGGTTCGTTGCTTGCCGTGTGCTGATTGGCTGTGCATGCACCCCGAGGCTTCATGTGTCGCAGGGAAGCAGCAGAAAGGATAAACGATGAAGTCTGTGTTTCTGCTCTGATACGATCGCCTCCTGGCATTTGTGTGGTGACAGTAAAGGTCGCCGTCGTTTCTCTGGGTTTGCTGTTGCGGTGACATTTCATGATGGAAGCATGTGGACGTTTGAAGCATGACGTCTAATTACAGCTGTGTTTAAACAGAACAGATTTAATCTTCGTCTCTAGCTGAGTGTGCAGATCCTGGTTTGTCTGTTGAGAGGAGACGATATGATTATGGTCCCCACTGTTGGGTGATTGTTGTGTGTTTGTTTGACACAGAAGATACAGACAACAATAGGCTCTGGATTAACGTTGTTGTTCAGGTGCACCAGCACATGTGTGTTTTATAGTCGCACTGTTTGCTAAATTTTACCATTACACTTTTTTTTCCCTTTAATGTATTTGAGGAACTAAAGGGGGCCGATGATGGAGCCTTGTGGGACTCCAGCCCACCTTAGAACTGAACTGTTTTTAGGGGTCATCAGTGCAGATTGTAAAGACTTTGGAGGGTTTTTGGGGCAGAGTTTCAGCGTCCTGTGAGGCTCTGCGTTGTGTTCTGAAGAAAACTCAGTTGGTTGTTGCATGAAGCAGCTCTTTGGAAGCCCGGGTAGGGCCTTCTTATCGGTGTCGGCCTGTTTGCCGTGTGCATGCCTGGTCTGGGTGTTTCTTCTTTTTAACACCAACCCACCGCCCTCACCTCCACCTTTTCCTCCACACCTCCACCTCGCCTCCCTCCGTCCACGCCGCCCTTTCTCCCCGACAGCGCCGGCTTCAACCCCGGCGTGCTGAGGGACACCCACCAGCCCATCGAGGTGACGGGTCCCGGCGGTAAGGCCACCATCATCCACGCCCAGTACAACACGCCCATCAGCATGTACTCGCAGGACGCCATCATGGACGCCATCGCGGGGCAGACGCAGGCCAAAGGGCACGACGCCGGGTAAGAGCGCCACTTCCTGTTCCTGTTCCTCCTCTGTAACCTTCCTCCTCTTCCTCCTCTGTAACCTTCCTCCTCTTCCTCCTGCCCTGCTCCTGTTGCGTTACCGTCTAATTCTTCCTCCCAGAACACCTCCTCTTCCTCCTCCTCTTCTTATCGGTGTGCACTCCTGCTTCCTCCTCTCATCTTCCTCCTCCTCCTCTCTCAACCCTGTCTTCTGGAAATCACAGTGACGAGTTTCCAGCAGCCTTCTTTCTTTTCACTGACGTTTATCTAATTAGCTTTTACCGAACGTCTCGGTCTTATCTTCTCGTTGATCTCCAGGATCTTTATCAGAGCTACAGATTCATGATGGAAATGCTCTTTTTGGATATGTTTTTGATATTTTGGAAAATGCTATGCTGTTTTGGACACATTTTGAGTGTTTTGGGGAAGTTTTTAAAACTTTTTGGACGAAGTTTTGAGTCATTTTGAACACGTTCTCAGACATGTATGTGCTGGTTTTGACAGATTCATGTCATTATGGACAAGTTTATGTCCATTTGGTGACATTTTTAATTTTTGACAAGATTTGTGCCTTTTTGGATGAGTTTAGGATAATTTTGGAGATCTTTGGGTAATTTTAAACAAGCTGAAATTATTATGGGCAATTTTTGAGTGATGTCAAACAAGCTTATGTCGTTGTGGACAGTCTTTGAGTTTTGTTATTTTGGACAATTTTGAACCATCTTGGAAAAGCTTTTTGAGTCATTTTGAACAAGTTTATGCTTTTTTGGATGCATTTTTGAGTCATTCTGAGAAAGTTTTGAATCATTTTGGGCAGTTTCTGAGTCATTTTGGACATATTCTGAGACAAGTTTATGCCAATTTGAACAGATTTAGAAAATATTGGACAAGTTCTGAGTCATTTTCTGCAAGTTTTGACCCACCCTGGACAAGTTTTAACTCATTTTGGACAATTGTTTTGTCACTTTAGAAAAGTTTATGTCAGGTTGGACCAGTTTTGAGTCATTTTAGACAATCTTCTGTCCTTTTGGAGAGTTTTTAAATAATTTTGAGCAAGCTTTGAGTTGCTTTGGTTTATGTCATCATGGAAAGGCTTTATTTTGGACAAGGTTTTGTTATTTTTGGAGTATTTTGAGCTACTTTTGAATAGTTTATAGAAAAGTTTGTGTTGTCGATTTAATATTTTGGAGAAACTTATGTTTGGTTTATGAATCATTTTAGTCACGTTTTAAATAACTGAGGACAAGTTTTGAATCATTTTGAGTCACTTCGGACAAACTGATGTTATTGTTGACAAGTTTATGTCCATTTGGACAAGTTCTGAATCATTTTGGATTTTTTTTTGTGTCATTTAGGAGAAATATTTGTTATTTTCTAAAGTTTGTTTGATATTATTTTCGCCCATTTGTGAGTCAAACTGTCTCCAGACTTGTCTTCATTGTCTTAAGTGGAGCATCTCAGAGGACGAAGTCAGAGTTGGACCTGCTGATGTCAGACTGTTTCCACGATGAGACGAATGTCAGCTGTGTGCAGCTCTGATGAACATCCTGGAGGTGATGTTTCACCTCCACAGCATCACCTGAGGCCGAGGCGCTCAGCAGAAGCTAATGCAGTCCGATTAGTGCCCGTTTTTCCTTTGAGTCGGACTGAAAACAAACATTTAAAGTGATTCATGTGTTCATCAGAGGTCACTGTCGGACTCTGTCCCTGTTTCCTGAATCTCTACATCAGAGACGCATCAACAGGTTGAAATAAACTAGAATCATCCTTAAAGTCTTTTTGTCGCTTTACGTTCTGCTGATAACTTGAAATATTCCTTGAAGACAGAAGCTCTTCTTCCTCCTCTTCTCACCTTTGTTCTCTATTTATTTTGGATGTTGACGCAGTAATACGATGATTAATCTCACATGAAGTCCTTCCTTTGGTCTCGTTTGTCTCCAGTTTTCCTCTGACTGGATCATGTTTTCTGTCATGTTGTTGGTGATTCTGGTGACGTTTTCAAGGCGTTAGACGCTGTGGTGTTCAAGGTCTGTTGGTTTTTTACTTGCAGCGGTGTTCTGAGATGGTCTGAGGTGTTTAACGCAGGTTTCAGCTCTTTAAAAACGCGGTTTCACTTCATTTTGCTGTCCTCAAACTGCCCGATTCTGCTTTTCAAAGTCACAGGATGCAGGACTTTGACTTTGAGGCTCGTTGTTGCTGTTGTTGGACTGAACTGTGTCACAGCAGTTGGAGTAAAGAAAAGCAAAACAAATCTCTACCTTTTCCATTTTTCTGCAGCAGCTGATTGCCAGATTACACTAACAATCAATTTTCCATCCTTCTGGAAAATTGCTCGGGGAGACGCGCCGCTGTGTGTGCATGAAAAGTGTTTCTGGTTGTACCTCCAGAGGAAAAATGATCTCGCTCCAAACATCTCCGCGCACATTCTTCATCTCGGCCGGCCTATTTTTACACCCAGATAAACCCGCTCTAATTGAAATGTTAGCTGGAACAAAACCTCCCAGCCGTCTGAGGATGAGCTCCTCTGAAAAACCAATTACAGCCCTGTGTGGCGGTTATCCTCCTCTTCCTCCTCCTCTTCCTCGCCCGTCTCTCCGATCATCACAGCTCCGTTTCCTGAGAAACGGCGTCGGCATACGGAGCTGAACAGACGCAGAAGGTTTTGTTTTGCTGAGTTTTCTTGTGTTAAAGAGTGAAAGGATTACCGAGCACGTTTACAGAGCTCCTGGTCCATTTAACGTTTCTGTCGATCACACAAAGAAACACAAAATTATTATTTACAAAGAGACGGAAAACGTCCATAAAGAGACTAAAGGAACTGTAAAGAATATCTGAAGAGACACAAAGAGATCACACCGAGACGTGAAATTACTTCAGAGACAAAAAAATGCTCCAAATAGAAACACGACAAAGACAGAAAAACCTCCAAAAAGAGACGCAAAACAACCACAGAGACATGCAAAATAGAAAAACAGACACAGAATGACTCCAAAGAGACACAACAGAACCACAGAGAGACACACAGTGATGACAAAGAGACATGAAATGACTAGTAAGAGACACAAAAGAACCACAAAATGACACAAGAGACCAAAAGTGACATAAAATGTTCACAAAGTGGCAGAAAATGACCAGAGGGTGGCACAAGAGGCTAAAAATTGACAGAAAATGGCCACAAAGTGACACAAAATTAACAAAAAGTGGCACAAAATGAGCAAAAAAAATAGAAAAATGCCACAAAATGACACAAAAGACCGAAAAACAACATAAAATGTTCACAAAGTGGCAGAAAATGATGACAAAGAGACATGAAATGACGAGTAAGAGACACAAAAGAACCACAAAATGACAAAAAAATAGTCACAAAATGACAAAAGAGACCAAAAATTGACAAGCTGAGCAGGAAGTGACAGAAAATGATGACAAATGACACAAAAAGTGGCACTAAATGAACAAGAAGAATCATAAAACGGCCACGAAGTGACAGAAAAGAGATGAAAAGCACTAAAAAGAGAAGAAATTAAAATAAATGCTAAAAGATCACAAAGAAGAACACAATGTCAGAGAGACAAACGTTGGCTAGAAGACAACAGAAACAAAAAACGATCAAAGTTCTGAGACAAACTGAATGTTCTGATCCGTTTCTCCTCCTCCTGGTGTCTGAATCAGTTAGAATAAAACAACCTTCTGATCTCCAGCACACACACGACTGTTGGTTTTAAATCCTGTAGCTTCTCTTTTCCAGCAGCAGCTCCTCACGTTTGTCTCTTCAGCCTCTTTCACTTCATTGTGGGAAAATCAGAGGGTTGATTTAAACACATTCTGAAGCTTTTTGCCTCCAAAACTTGAGCTAAATCAAAGAAGCGGGTCGGTTTCATGGATCTGGACTGAAGTCGTGTTTCAGTGTCTCTGTGCTGACGGCCCGGCTGTGGCGGCGCCCCCTGTCTGTGGTTGCAGTAGCTTCCCAGTTAGAGACTCCCTCCAGTTCAGCGCCTCCCCGGTTTATCAGGCCGTGCAGAGCGCAGAGAAGGACCTGGAGACCTGGAACCGGGTCGCCAACGTGCAGTCCAAGTCCTTCAAGGTCCTGGCCCACATGACGGGAACCGAGTCTGGTGAGTTCTCCACGTCGTAGCTTCCAAACATGGAGGAGGTTTGATTTGAACGTCGCAGTGACGGAGGTTCTGGTCTGTGTTGCAGCAGCAGCAGAGGAGGAGGAGGAGGAGGAGGAGGAGGCGCTGAGGAGCAGCAGGTAGGCAGCAGAGCGCCGTCACACACCTGCTGACTCCTCACCTGTAGGCTCCGCCCCCCCAGCACCTGACCCGGCCTCACCTCACCTCACCTGCCTCAAGCCTGAAGCCACAAATATTAACAACAAAGACACAAAGCAGCCACAGAATGACCACAAATAGAGAAAACAACTGTGAAATAACCACAAAGTGACACAAAACGTCCACATAAAGACATAAACAGTCATATGGAGACACAAAATTAGCATAAAGCCTTAGAAGACACAAAAAACAGAGACTAAAACAAATATAAAGAGACACAAAGAGGAAAAAAACAGCAACTCAGACACACAAAAACACAAAAGTTTTTTTCCTCCATTTTTTCTTCACGTCGGACTCACATGGAGCAGAGGAGGACATTCATACAGTCTGACCTCCAGCTGCTCACCTTCATGCTTGTGTTGTGTGTCTTTGTGTGTCTTTGTGTGTTTGTGGTTGCACAGCGCTGCACTAAACAACCACCTGATGCTGCTGTGATTGAAGGATTGTTGTATTTATTTCTGGCAGAGCTGCGGTTTCACCATTAAAACACATGATTCATGTTGAACTAGGTCTTCGGTGCAGCGTTGTGGTTTCACTCTGAGCTGCTGCTGATGAAGATTCGTTGTGTTTCTAAACTCTTAAAGCGTCTCTGATCCACCGAGTCTCAGCAGACTGACTGAGCTCATCCTGTTCATCACCAGCAGCAGCATCCTGGTTACACCTGAAACAGTAAAACACCAACAGGGTTAAATAAACCTCACTACAGAGCATCTGTTTAAACCAGTTTGCTTTATTCCAACCTCTGTATTTGAACCAGTCTCAACTTATTCTTGCAGGATTTCTTCTCAACCTGCTGCTCAGCTCAGTGTTTGTCTCAGTCAGCTGTGTTTCCTACAAACAGCAGAACCAATCAGATTAACGCCTGTTGAAGCTGCTCTGATGCACTGACTCAGTTTGACCAGCAGGAGGAGCAGCAGGACTGGTTCATAATCCGGCTTTATTGTGTTACAGAGGACAGAAAGACAGCAAACGTGTCGATTAATAAGGATAAAATTATGATGTTAGTAAATAAATCTCACAAAGAGACACAAAATTACCACAAACAGAAGCAAATTTACCAAAAAAATACACACAAAACAACTAGAAAATGACAGAAAATAACCACAGAGACACCAAGCAACCACCTAAAGACACAAAACAACCACAAAGAGACACAAATGAGCCAAAAAAGACACAAAATATGCACTAAGAGACCACAAAGAGGACAAAAAACAACCGTAAACAGACAAAAACAACACAGACAAACAAAATGATCTCAAAGAAAAGACAAAATGACCAGAGAGTGATGCTAACTGGCCACAGAGAGACAGAAAACAACCATAAACAGCAAAAAAAGAGACACAAGATGGCCTCAGATAGTAAAAACAATCACACAGAGACAAACAACGAGCACAAAGACGAGCAAAATGGTCACAAAGAGACAAACAACGAGACACGTTGTGGGTTCGTCGTCGTGTCGTCGTTAGTTTGTGTCTCTCTTGTTCGTTTTATTTCACGGACAGTGTGAACAATCAGAATGGATCCTGAAGGTTCTGGTTCTGTGATCCAGACCTGGACATATACAGGATCTGGTGAAGGTTAGGAGTCTCTGTCCTGGTGGTCCTGCTGGTCCTGGTGGTCCCAGTGGTCCTGGTGGTCCCGGTGGTCCTGGTGGTCCTCTGTTGATGTTGATGTTTAGACTCTGAACCACATCATGTGAGGATCTGGTCCTCGTCTATTGATCGGCGCTGGTATCGATCAGTTAAAGAGCTCCAGAGCGTTTTGGGCCTTTAGCGGTCAACAGGAGACTGGTTCTGGTTCTGATTAAAGGTGCAGTTTGGGTTTTTATTTTAAATATAACACGTCTGTTTAACATTTAAAATAAAATGCAAACGACAAAGAAACAAACCTGAACAAAAAAAGAAAATT
>NW_007578284.1:358454-361755 GCF_000690725.1 Stegastes partitus
CCCCCTCCTCCCCTCGCCGCCGCCGCCTCGTCAGACTCCATGGCCGCCCGATGACTCAGCGTGGATCGATGGGAGCACAGGTCGAGCTTTTATCCACCAATAAAGACGCCGTGTGGGTTTTTTTAACCTCTGTGCGAGCTGCTCGGCTGAAAACCTCAGAACCACACAGACAGAAACGGGTCTGGTTCAGAGCTGGTTCCAGGGAGAACCTCAGAGCTGATGGTCACTGATCAGAATCCACTGGGCTCTGAACCAGGATCCTGTAATCCAGGGTTTATCCTCATAGTTTAATCTGAACCCAACTACTGCGGTTTAATGAGGAACACGCATTCAGGGCGGTTGTTTTGTGACCATTTTGTGTCTCTTTGTTGTCGTCTGGTCTCTTCCTGTAGTCAGTTGTGTCTCCTTGTGGTCATTGTGTGTGTCTTTGTTGTTATTTTGCGTCTCTTTCTGGTTGTTTTGTGTGTTTTGTGGCCATGTTGTGTCTTCTTGTGCTTATTTTGTGTCTCTTTGTTGTCGTCTTGTTTTTTTTTTGTTCTTTTGAAAACAGTGATGTTGTGAGTCCGGTTCATCAGACTGCTGTCGTCAGTTTATCCAGTTTTTATTTAGATGTAGATTTTGTTTATATCCAAAAAACGTTTATTTAAATAACGTCAGTTTTGCAGTTTGAGCTGCTGCTGTGGCTTAACGTTAGTCACAATCAGAATGTCACAACATTTGAGTTTTTCTCATAAATATTTACTTTTTTTTTATTGTACATTTTAGTTTTTTGGAGATTTTTTTTAACTATATGATCTCAGAGAATTATTGTTTTTTGTGTATGTTTTTCTGTAAATTCCTGACATGAATGGACCAGGTCTTTATTTAAAATGAGAACCGGTTCTCGGGGAACCTACCTGCTACAATGAAGGTTAGATAAATAAATCATATGAAGCTTTAATTTCACATGATAGTTGCTTTTTTCTCTCTTAAATTGGTGAGAGTTTTTTTTTGTGTAACGTTTTAAAGTTTGTAATGTAGACGGAGTATATTAGTTATTTGAGTTAATTCTCGTGAGTTTTTCTCATCAGTTAATGATTTATTAGTCTCAGAGATTTTTTTTTTGATAAAATAAAGTTTGCAGAGAATATTTGATTTTTTCCTCATAGATTTAATTTGTGTTTTTTTTTCTAAATGATCAAATATTTTTTTTTCTTTTTGTAAATTTAATTATAAGTTTATAATTTTAGAAAATATTTGAGTTTTTCTTGTAAAGTTTTTTTTCTAGTGGATTTATTATTTTGTAGTTTTGTAGTAAATATAAATTTGTGGCCTTCATCTCAGAGAATTTTCAAATATTTCCTTGTAAATTGTGTTTTTTATAATCTCAGAGAATATTCAGATTTTTTGTGAGTGTGTGGATTTTTATTTGGAAATTTACGAGCGATTTTTTTGAATTTATGTTTTTTATTCTCACAATGTTAATTTTATAATCTTGGACCAGTTTCTCTTCTAACTGTGAGTTTTTTCTTGTAATTTTTTTTCTCATGAACTTGGTGCTAATTTGCCGCCGTCTCTGGTGTCTGAGCTTTGATATAAAACTCAGACGACATTTGTAGCCGCCAGGCTGACTAAAAGTTTGTTCGCTGACTTGCTGAGTGGAGGAGTTCTGGTCGGATCCAGAGACAAAGCGGTGGGTGGTGGATGGTGGAGGTGAAGCCTCTGACTGTTGTTGTTTCTACACCTGCAGCCTGAAGCGACAGTCGGCTGCTCTCAGCCTCCAGCACCGAGCTGCTGCCTCCAGGTACAAACAGCTGCAGCTTCCTCAGCCAGTAACACCACAGCTGCTCTAAACGCTGCAGCGCTGAGTGGGTTTCAGGGTTTTGGGCCTTAACAGAGTCCACAGGAGTCATGTAACCGTTCAATAACCAACCCATCACCTGATTAACAGACTGAGTGTCTCTAACAGCTTCAGACATGATGGTGACTCTTCAGACTAACGCTAACCGAGTGTGTTTGGATGTTGTTCACAGCAAAGGTCAGCAGTAAACAGTTATGAAGGTCGTCTGAGCGTCTCACAAGAAAGGACAGAAAACTGATTCACTTTAATCAGATACATGAGTTTAAGGCAGTTATTCACCCATAACTAGTTGGAAATAGTTTGATAGCAGCTGGAGGTTAAACTTTGTCTGAACAGGTTCAGATTTAACAGGAAGTGTTTGACTGAGCGTGTGTGGAAACGTACTCGTGTTGATCTGTTTATGAGGGAAAAAGTATATTTAGTAAAATTTCCTCACAATTGTTTTCTCATAAATTACTAAAATTTTCTTGCAAATTTGTAAGTTTCTAATCTCTTTTTTGCTAATTCATTTTATTAGTATTTTTAAATTTCTAACCTACCACGACCTTTATATGCTGCTGCCGTGACCACAAGCAGCAAATCAAGAGAAAGAGCAGAACAAGGCGTGAACAATATGAAGGAGTTGAATCAGTGGAAACATTCAGCTGAACATCAGGATTGATTTGCTGTCACCGCCTGATGCTTCAGTGGTTAAAGTAGTTCGTTAGAAGTACAAGAAGATGAAGCGAAAGATGGATGAACGTTGGAACAGATGAAAATTCGAGCTCCTGCAGCTTCAACACCGTGAACCAGACTTTTGGTTTTAAACATCTCCTGTGTGAAGCAGATGAACCTGACGGCTGTGAGGTCTGATGACCGACGCTGAAGCTCTGCAGGTGATCAGGTGATAACTTCCTGTTTGTCCTCCGCTAGTTACGGCCCGCCTCCCGCCATGCATCAGGCTCCACAAGCCCCGCCCCCCCAGCAGTACCAGCCAATCCCCCAGCAGTACCAGCCAATCCCACAGCAGTACCAGCCAATCCCACAGCAGTACCAGCAGCCGCCAATGCAGGCCCCGCCCACTCAGCAGAGCTCCATCCAGATACCTGTTGGCTCCGCCCCTCCAAAGGTGGTCAGCACGGCCTGCATCTACCCCTCCCAGCCAGGTGACGCTCAGTTCTACTGTTTTCTACTGATCTCATCGATCAGATCTATCTCTGTGTTTGTGTTTATTTTACTTTATGTTCACATACTTTTATAATAAATAAGAATAAAGAACTATTTTGTATATTTAGAGCTGAGTTTCTCCCTCCAGACAGATAAACTCCATCATACCAGATGTCTGTTTCCTCCTCCAGCTCCAGCTCCAGCTCCAGCTCCAGCCCCGGCTCCAGCCCCAGCCCCAGCCCCAGCTCCAGCTCCAGCTCCAGCTCTGCTCTCTGAGAGGGAACCAAACCCAGACCGGCTCATTGTGCAGTGATT
>NW_007578284.1:361980-369602 GCF_000690725.1 Stegastes partitus
CCGCCCCCTTCCCACCTGTAGCGAGGGGCGTGGCCCAGCGGGCGGAGAGGTTCGCCGCCAGCAGCCGCACGCCGCTGTGTGGAGCCTGCAACAGCGTCATCAGGTGAGCTGCTGCTCTTCACCGTCTGACAGGTTCTAGTGGTCCTGAGGTTAAACGCTGTGTTCTGTGTTCAGGGGCCCCTTCCTGGTGGCTCTGGGCCGGTCCTGGCACCCCGAGGAGTTCAACTGCCACTACTGCCACATGTCTCTGGCCGACGTCAGCTTCGTGGAGGAGCAGAACAACGTCTACTGTGAGAACTGCTACGAGGAGTTCTTCGCCCCGACCTGCGCTCGCTGCAACACCAAGATCATGGGGGTGAGACGGCTCACCTGGATACCTGGATATACACACACCTGTATACATACACACCTGGAAACATACACATCTGTATACATGTACACCTCCATACCTACACACCTGTATACCTGGACACACATTTGGCTTTTTTCTCGTAATTTTGTGACTTTTTCAGGTCATAAATTTCTGACTATAATCTTCGATGACCATTTTTTCTAATGAACTTGACTTAATAATTAGTGAATAATTTAGGAGAAAATTCACGTTTTTATCTAAAATTTGTGTTTTTTCCTCATAAATGTCTGTTTTTGGGTGAATCTGTAGTTCAATGAAGTCACTGATAAAACTCTGTTTTTATCTCCTAAATTTGGCTTCATCATCTCACAGAACATTTTTAAAATTCTCGTAAATTCCTACTTTTATTTTTTACAATAAATTTTTCATAAATTCTTGTATCAATAATTTTTTTTTCTCGTAAATGTAAAACTTTATATTCTCAGGGACCAGTCAAGTCTTTTCTTGTACGTTTGAACATGTATGACCGAGAATATTTGAGTTTTTTTCTTGTAAATTTGCAGTTTTTTCATAAATTTGTGGTAAATATATGATTTATTAGCTGCACAGAATGTTCACATCTTTTCTTGTAAATTTGTGATTTTTTCTGTAAATTCATGCAATAAGTCTCAGAGATGATTTGATTTTCTTTTCTCATACATTTGTAAGATTTTTCCTGGTTAAACTGATTTTATAACCTCAGAGAATCTGAGTTTTGTTTGATTTGTGAGGATTTCTTCTCGTGAACATCCAGCCGTCCTCCCTCGGCTCCTAAATGTTTATTCTAGGTTTGTTTATTTGTTTGTGTTTACCTGTACGGCCCTGATGAACCAACATTTGACATGAAGTGCATGAAAACTAGAAACCAAACCGACAGACGGATTTAAAGACGTCTTGCTGTGCGACATAAATAAACTGAGTCTGTTCTATTATTTTGTATTCTACAGGAAGTGATGCACGCCCTGCGGCAGACGTGGCACACTTCCTGCTTCGTGTGTGCGGCCTGCGGCAAAGCCTTCGGAAACAGCCTCTTCCACATGGAGGACGGAGAACCGTACTGTGAGAAAGGTACGGCACCGCGGCCCGGTTCTGAGTCAGTGAAGAACTGAACCTTACTTTTATTATCGCTGTTTTTTCCTGGATCGATCGATCAGCTGTTCGTTTAGAAAATGTCCATCGTCGGTTCCCAAACCTGAAAATGTCGCCCACAACTCAAAGTTCTGAAGGAGGAAGGATCCGACCCGGTAGCAAGCTGGACCTGTTAAAGGACAACAAAACTAGAAAAACAAAAAAAAACACAAAAAAAACAAAACACAAAAAACACAACAAACAAATAGAAAAACAAGCAAAAAAACCAAAAACACCAAAACAGACCCACAACAACCACAAAGAGACAGAAAAACACCAAAAAGAGACCCAGGACAACCTCAGAGAGACAAAAAAAGACTAAAAACCAACTGCAATAGGACACACATTGACTTCGAGGAGGCACAAAACTCTACAAAGACACACAAAAAGACTACACAGAGATCCAGGACAACCACAAAGACACACAAACCTCTACAAAGACGCAAAATGACAACATAGAGACAGAAAACGACAGAAAACAAAGAGACAAAAAGAAAACCACTATAAAGACATAAATCAACTATTAAGAGACAGAAAAACACCAAAAACAGACTCAGAACAACTGCAAAGAGAAACAAAACCCGACAAAGAGACACACAAACACCACAAAGAGACACAAAACAACCTCAGAGGACAAAAAAGACCAGAAACAAACACAAATGGACTTCTAAGAGACACAAACCAACACATATTACGGCAGTAGAAGAAGTCCTGGTGCACATGAAGCATTTGAACATGCTGTCTACATGTTTCCTTTTAAAGGATAAAAAACAAACAGCATCACTGTGAAGGTGTTCAGTATCATGTTGATGTTGTTTATTGACTTCTCTGAACCCCAGAGATGCTCCGTCACATTATCATCTGTCTGTGATCAGGGGAACTCTGGGTTTGTGTTTAAAGGAGCTGATTTTAGCTGATTGATGAGTTCAGATTGTGGAGGTCCGACTGAACTCTGTGTGTGTCCTTCAGACTACATTGCACTGTTCAGCACCAAGTGTCACGGCTGCGACTTCCCGGTGGAGGCTGGAGATAAGTTCATCGAGGCTCTGGGTCACACCTGGCACGACACCTGCTTCGTCTGCGCGGTAAGAAACCAGAAACAACACAGGTGAACTAACATCACCTGGGTTTCCTCGACACGTAGCTTTATTTGATCTGTTTATACGTCCTCTAGCCGTCCAAACAGCTCACTGAGTTTAGTTTGTGTCGTTCTTCAGACTCTGTTTCCTCTGGAGGTTCATATCCTGTTTGGATTCTTTGTTCTTTGCATGTATATGAACGGTGGTGGACCTCAGGGCTCCGTATGTGGTCCTCTGCTTTTTAACCCTCTGAGCTCCAACCAGTTTCTGGGCGTTTGTTTGGTTTTGGTTTTTGTTCTCATTGTGGGCTCATTTTTAGCTGCAACATAAAGTCCTGCGTCTCTATGGAAACAGAGCAACCAGGACAAGAAGGAGAGAGACTCAGAGATGTCTTGTGCACCTGTTGACAGGTGTTCTGGCCCACTGCTCATCAGCAAAGGCCTCTCATTGGTCTGGGACAGTTTTTTTTTTTTTTTTTTTAATTATTCTTTTCAACCAAAATTCAAAAGCAACGTCTTATTTCACTAAATTATAATTTAGCAAATTTTTATTTATTATTACTTTTTTCAGTTTCTAGTTATTTGAGTGACTGTTGTGAGTTTTGCCTTTTCTTTAATGGAAGGAGACGAATACAGGACTGTAAGTACCTCAGGAGGACCAGGAGGTCTTTGTGCAGCCTGATGGTGTTTCTGAGATTCCTGCCTCCAGGACGATGGAGCTGACCAGAGTTTAGTTTGGCTTCAGTAACAACATTTAAATCTGCAAACAGACAGATTTCTGTCGACCCGGTCCAACCCGACTGTGTCTCCTGCAGGTCTGCCACGTGAACCTGGAGGGTCAACCTTTCTACTCGAAGAAGGACAAGCCTCTGTGCAAGAAGCACGCCCACGCCATCAACGTGTAGACGCCAGCTGCCCGCCCATCCGACCGCCGGCTGCAGCCGCCAGCGCCGGCCGACACCTTTTACAGACGTGTGCTGTAAACGCTATTTATGCAAATACACTTGTTTTATTTTCTCTGTGCATTAATAATAATAATCATGTTTAAATTTGAGCTGCCTGATGATTCTGCTTCCAAACAGGAACCGACCCGTTTATGACGTACTGTAGGTTTGTTTCTTACGTTTTCTACCAGAAGCTGTTTGATGTTGTTCAGTTAATACGCCTGTACGGAGTCTAAAGCGTGCCAACATTAACGAGCTCAGATTGTTTTTTGTGTGTTTAATTATAATCAATGAGTAAACTGATAAATACTAAAGAAATAAACCGACTCAGAGTTAAATTTAACGTTGTTTTAATCTGTTTGTTGTATATTTTTACAGGGATAGAGCAGAATTAGCAGGAATCGCGCCAAAGTTAGCGAGCAGGTAATTTATTTAATCTGAGGCTGGTTTTAAACAAAGCTTCCTATATTTTAGTAATTTATTATATTTATGTAAAAATGTTAGTTAAATATTAAGCTAATTAAAAATATATATTTATGATTTCTTTTTAACAAAAAAACGTATTTATAAAATGACCCTTAGCAGGTACGTTATCACGTGTTGTCACTTGACTTTTGAATATCTCAGATTAAATTGTTTTCTTTATACCTGCTTTTAGAAACGCATACATTTACAAATTGGTTATAACTAAATGCTGATGGTGGCGCCCTCGAGACTCCGTACGTCTGAACTGCACAGCTGGTGTTTCATCGTGTGTCCGACTCGTCTGGGTAATGTGCCTCCTCTGACTCGGACTTGTTTCGGTCTTTTGAACGCTACCTTGTTGTTTTTATTTCATTTAAGATGAAGATAGTATTTTGTTACAGTTGGTGCAGAAGGACGCCGTAGAAACTAGAAGCTTTGTTAACAGCAGCAGAGGCGACTTGTTCATTTAAACCTCTGATGATGACTCGAGGCCGGCCGGCGCTTCGCTCTGGTTCCAGCAGGTTAAACGTGAAAAACAATCCCAGTGCTCGGCGACGCTGTGAGTCGGCTACAGACGGACATAAAGCAGCAGTAATGACGACAAACAGACACAAGAGAGACGTAGAGAAGATGCAAACTGACCACAAAGAGACAAAACAGCTACACAAGACACACAAAACAAATAGAAAGAGACACAAAACGACCACAATTTGACAGAAGACGAGACAAAACAAGTACAAGACGTGAAAAGTGACAACAAAGAGACACAAAAACAACTATGGAGAGACACAAAATGACCTCAAAGACACTAAAAGATGACAAATACACACAGAAGCAACTATGAAGACACACAAAGTGACTAGAAACACACAAAACGACCTCAAAGAGACACAAACAACCCCACTGACACACACCAGCAGCACCAGTTTGTTTTCCAGGTGAACCTGTTCAGGTGATGCTGGAGCGAAGCCGCTAACCCGACCTTCATATTTGTTGACGACGTGACCGCGAGCTGTTTACTGAGGAGCCGGTTTGTCGTCACGGCGATCAGATCAGTTGTTCAGTTCATGTTTGTGGCGTCACATGATGTCTTTTGTTTTCTGTTGTTGTATCGACACTGTAAACGTCCGGACGTGAAGCAGCCTGAACCAAACGGCTCCCATCACATTCGGCTCTGTTCACACTGAACTGTTAGGAACAGAAACTGTGTGTTTAGCAGCATCCGGTGGCCGTCAGAGGAACTGCAACTAAACAAACTGCGACTTTTTATTTAAAACGTTAAACGTAAAACAGTTTTTTAGATGAACTTTAGGGATTTTTTTGCACAAGTTTGGGGAAAAAGCAGCACCGATGTTTAATTATGTGGAGAAGTTTGTGTTTTTTCCAATTAATTTGAATGCTACAGTCTATTTATCAGCACCTGGTGGCCATTACAGGAACTGCAACTAAACAAAACGCAAATTTTGATTTTGCGATCATCTACTTTTCAGATGGACTTCAAGGATTTCGGAAATTTTTTTTGACAAATTCTTGGCTTTGTCAGTTAATTTTAATACAAATTTGTGTTTTCGTAGCACCTGGTGGCCGTTAGAGGAACTGCAACTAAACATAAAAAAAAAAAATCGCCTTCAAAAAAAATCTACTACTTCAACGGCTTTGGTGTAAGTTAGGAACGAAGCAGTATTTGTTTTTTTTATTTGTGTGTATAATTTTGTGTATTTCAATACAGTTGTACCGTGTGTTTTCGTGACATCCGGTGGCCATCAGAGGAACTGCAACTTTTTGTTTAAAAATATTATATTTTTTAGATGAACTTAAAGGACTTTGGTGCACGTCTAGAATGAAAGTATTGGTTTTATTTTTCTGGAGATGTTTTTTTTTTTTTAAAATTCATTTCAATATGTTTTCCGCAGCAGCTGGTGGCCATTTGAGGAACTACAACTAACAACCAACACAGAGTTCCATATTTTTAAGATGATCTTGAAGGATATTAACACAAGCTTGAAAAAAATGACAACAAAGATTTGAATTTGCTGGTTGTCCAATTATTTTCAACACAGCAGAAAGTTTTAGCAACACCTGGTGGCCATTAGAGCAACTGCAACTAAACAGTTTTTAAAGATTCTTTGTTTTTCAGATGAATTTGAAGGATATTTAAGTAGGTTTTTTTAAAAAAAAAAACTGCATTGATTTTAACTTTTCAGGAAGTATAGCTGGTTTTCAGATAATTTCAATACAGTAGCGGCATCCGGTGGCAGCTGAAGGAACTACAACTAAAACAGCTGCGACTTTTTTTGTGTGTTTTTCAGACAAATTTGAACTTTTTTGGTGCGAGTTTGGAAAAGATGAATGGTAACACTGGTTTTTGTTTGTGTAAAGAAATTTTCTGCTTCATTTCAATACAGGCGGGTTGTTTCTAGCAGCTCCTAGTGGCCACCAGAGGAACTGCAACAGCACATTTTCTGATGTTTTACAGTGTGAACGGAGCCTGAATTACACCGAACAGATGATTGATCACAGACGGACTTTTGGTTTAAAACTATTTGTGTTTTTCAGATGAACTTTGACTTAAAGTTGTTTTTTTGTGATGACATTTAAAATGTTCAGACGCGTCTCCAGCGTTGAATCGTGCCTTGTCGGACGCCACTCTGACCCGTCTGACTTCATCTCAGCTCGATCCGACCGGCACGCTGTGTGCTGGTGTACAGTTTTTACTCTGAATCCTACTTTTATACAGTGTGTGTGTTTCTCAGAGCGTGAATGTGTGCACGCAGAAGACGTTTGTGGCAGCATGTCAGTGTTAGTTTGTGTTTTTGTCACTGAGAGAAGCGCTAACCCCACCGTCGTTTAGCATTAGCCAGAGGGTTTGAACCGGTTTTAGTGTCACTGAGGAGCAGCAGGAAGGACGGAAAGAAGCTCAAGTCACATTAAAACTCTGCTTTACTACATTTGTTTAACAGGTTTTGAACATTTGAAGAATATTTGTGTTGCAGGTTGAATAAACTGAGCACTCCAACCACTTGAAATCAGGCGCTGTCGAGGCTTTTTTGTCTGTTTCATCTAAAAATAATTATAGTTCAGGTTCTTTATGATATTACTTTATGATATAAAAGCAAAAATAAAATGTGAATGGTGACAAAAAGGACTTTAACAGAATGTTAAGGCCTCTGTTCGGCATAAAATGATAAAAGTTTTGTGAATAAAAGGAAGAAAGAAACACGTCCTCCTGATAAACTGAACCTTCAGCATTAAAGCGTTTTATTTTTTAATATTTCTTCATACAATAAGTGACATGACATTTATCTTCTTGCTAAATATCGATTTTTTGTCATAAAACAACATTTTCTTCTTATTTTATACAAATTGTAGTTTTTTTTTCCTCCTCAAATAAAGTTTTGATTTGTGTTGTTTGTATCAAAAACAAAAGAAAATATAAAAACTTTTGTCATTTTGTTAGGGAGGCTGTGCCCTCGCTCTTTTTGACCTTCTTGTAATTCCTCTTTCACTTCTGTTTTAATGTAACGTTGGTCATGAGTTTCTGTAACTCTGACGCAACAACTGAACTTCAGTCACACCCACAAATAGTTCTGGTTTAATTGGTTTAGTATTTATACTT
>NW_007578284.1:369672-385023 GCF_000690725.1 Stegastes partitus
CCACCAGAGGGAGCCAGGATCACTTTTATATTGGATTTCAAAATAAAAGCCCGGAGGTCTCTGAGCGGCAGTGATTGGAAACACAGAGGAGGAAATAAAAGAGGAGCTCTCACTCCTCCTCTGGGTCTGGAGACCAGAAACATGTTGGTTCATGTTCAGAGTCACGTTCTCACTGCTGCGCATGTCCTGCGTCTTCATTAGACTCCAGAGCTGCTAAACTTTAAAACTAAACAAATGAATCTACACCTGAAATGATGTCATCAGTAATAAACACACAATAAGTTTGGAGACTGGCACTGTGGGTTTTTTTTTTTCTTTTACAGATGAAAGCTTCAAAAACTGTCCCTTAAAATATTGAACTCTTAAAATGATTCTAAAACAATTTCTACAATATTTATTCAAAAACATTCCCACAGAACAACTTTTTCCATTTTAGTTCAACAGTGTCCAGATCTAAACCCTGAAACGTTTCAGTTTAGTTTATTTTAATGTCTTTTTATTTATTTCCACACGCAGGGCTGCAGCTGATGTCTTTTAATTAATCTGTCAATTATTTCCTTAATTACTGTTTCATCCAAAGATTCTCAATTTACTGTCACAGAGAGAAAAACAAAAACAAAACAGAAAAATATTCACATCTAAGAAGCTCATATTACATCATATAGATTTTCTTTAAAAATGCAAAGAAAGAATCAATG
The DNA here is from genome assembly GCF_000690725.1 of Stegastes partitus. Lineage (NCBI taxonomy): Eukaryota > Metazoa > Chordata > Actinopteri > Pomacentridae > Stegastes > Stegastes partitus. The sequence goes on from NW_007578284.1 coordinate 370,371, forward strand.
ATGAGAATAGTTGATGATGACTTCATCAGTTGGCAGCTCATTGATTGTTTTTATACAAACAAATAAGAAATTTAGATCAAGATATTTAAATTAAAGTGGAAACTAATTCAAGGAATCTATTAACGGCGCTTAATTTAATAATTTTAATGAACCTTTTAAATTCTAAATGTTATTCCTGATGAGCTGTAATATTATTGATTTTCATGCTAACTTAATATTCTGTATCATTCAAACTCAAATTTCTCCTTTAGTTGACTTAAAACTGAATTCAAGTTGAGATAACTTCATATAATTAACTTGATAACTATTGTTTTCTTTAACTTGAGGTCAGGATTTCAGGGTTCTGTCTCTGGAGCGACTTCATCTGTTTTAAAGCACCAGAACCTGTATTCATGGTTCTGGCAGCTCAGTAGAAAACACTTCACATTAAATTTACACCAGTTAATTAATGTTAGCGTAATCAACTTAAAAATATGCGTTTATGCTACAAACCATCGAAAATGTCTTTGATTGGAGAGAAAACGAGAATTCATCAAACTCAGTGTCTCATTGGCCGGAAATAAATGAGATAAAACTCAAATAAATAATCAGATATTGTTCAGAAATGAAATAAATAAAATAAAATGGAAAGTAAAGAGTAATGCTGGCAATGACTCTGAGGTCAAATCACACATGATGATTAAAGATCACACCTGAACAATGAAATATTTCTCATGATGTTTATAAATGAAAGTGAATTATGGCACAAATGTTGTATTAGAAGCTGGCATAGCTCACAGGGATCAGTGCAAACTCTTTAAACTTGTTCTCATGTAAATGCACCAAGCAGCAGCTCTGCCTGAAGACCTGAAGCAGTCAAAACACAAAGCTGTGCTGCAGGTTCTGCAGACTTCAGCGCAGCTGCCTCGTTCAAAACTCCGATTAGAAAACGTCCAATTTAAACTCCAGCTGCGTTTAAAGAAACCTGGAGGCTAAAACGAGGCTGAGCGCATGTCGGTCCTCTCCTGCTCATGCAGACCCGCTATTCGGCGGTTTGTTTTGAGCCCCAGAGTGAAGCATCCCGGGATCCACAGACGATCTGTGAGCGCTGCTGCTCTCCTCCGCCGTCAAACAGCCACAAACCGCAGACCGAGCGAGCGCCGAGCCGACGAGTACCGACGCCTGCGAGCGCTGCCGAAAAACGCTGGGAAATTACGCCTGTCCGTCGCGGGATTCTTCTGGGAGTTTGTCCGCGAACAAGTACGATGAAATAGCGTCGAAAGGAGCAGAAACTTCAAGGGGAGAAATTAAAGAAATAAGGAGAAAAGAAAAGGTAAGACCGAAGCAAAAAATCCAAAAGTTCATTCCCAGGGTTCCCACTTTTGAGCTTCGTCTATGTGCTGGAGCACACGCTGTCCTTGGTTTTGTTGAGTTAAAAAAACACCTGCTGGTTTTCCACACTGGACTTTATGTGTAACTTTCAAAGCAGCGAGTTTGTTTGCAGATTAAATAACAGAGTTTTTTGTTTAAACAGTAGAAATAAGTCACCAGAACAAGCGGAGTTCGGCGAACAGATTTTGTGTTGGCGCCAGGAGATAGACGCATCCCAACCAGGCTGCTGTCGTGGAAAAAAAAAGTTTGCTCCACTTCGGCTGCAGCAGCAAACCGCCTTGTTTTACTTTAAAAACACGCATTTTTTAATCCACATTCACTCTCGTTTAATACAAATAATTTATTTAACACAGTTTTGGTGAATGTGGGTGATTTTGTGCCGCAGTTTAGCGTCTGGAGGCTGTTTACTGCGCGTTAGCCGCATTCCTCGGCTAGCTAACTCTGCTGCATAGTTCACTCCGCTCGTCTGTAATTACAGCGAAACCTGCGCCTATAAAAATCACGATAGCGAGTAAAACCTGTGAATTACGATCGTATTTATTGAGAACAGCAACGTTCTTGTCGGTAAAGTCGTCCGATACGAGCTAACTGTAAAGTTGTAAACTTTGTGCTAGCTTACTTTCTGTGCTAGCTGTTCGTTAGCTTCGTAGCTGCGGTGTTGTTGTTTTCAAAAAAAGACGCGGACACGGAGGAGAAACTCTGTTTTAAAAGTCTGTGAGCGATTCTGCGCTGTTATATGTGTGTTTTGTAGTTGTTTCGTGTGTGTTAAATGGGTAGATGTTGTGGTTGTGGAGCTGGTTAGCATCGTCTGCTCACCTGGTTAGCTTTGATTTGTGAGCAGGTAGAAGTGGAGACTAGTTTGAGATGTTCTGCAGTTTTTGTTGTTGGTTTTCTGCAGGAAAAAAAAGATCATCTGCCTGAAAGTGATTGAAACCCGTTATTAATCCATCCCTCCAGTGGATAAACACCCACAGCTGCTGTTATCTGATCAAATGAGAGTGATGTCTGTCAGTCACACTCCTGTACCTTCATCATCATCATCATCATCATCATCATCATCATCTTATTATTATTATTATTATTATTGTTGTTGTATTTCCTACTTTGTGCTCTGACTACAACAACTCACTTGTTTTTACTGGATGGAGGATCTTTAAATCATCGATCCAGCTCACATAATGCTGTTTTCTACTCACATAAACGTGACTGCAGCCTCCACATCGTGACTGAAACGTTATTAATGCATGAAAATGGCTGCAGAAGAGCTTTCACATCCAGAACCCACCCAGGAATCGTGTTAATTACAGTCTGAACAGGGATATTAGATGTCTGTGTAGATTCTCAGTCACCCAGGACGGTGTAATCCAAGGAGCTTTAGTCAAGAAAAGCAGCCGGACCTCTGTTCTGTTCATCCAGGAGGCGTCTTTAGAACCAGAGAGGCGCCTGAAAGTGAAACTTCTTTAAAGAAAAGTCCAGCTGCCTTTTTTTTTTTTTTAAACTAAAGCTCCTGGGGACGATGCATAGAACCGGGTCTGGACTGTTCACTCAGACACACAATGCTGGAACTTTTCTGAAGCTCGACTCAACTAGAACTCTGGTACCATTGTCACAGAACATGGTTGAGCCCGATGTGAGGGATCACGGATTCACTGAGGTTCTGCTGAAGGAGCTTCTGCTGCCACCACAGACGTACAGTTGTGTGTATTTGCGTGTTGTATTCACATGAGAGCAGCTGGAGATGCGTAGAAACAGTCTGAACAGTCAGTTTTTGGCTGATGATGACTTTGTGACCCGGTTCTGGACTGATCTCTCGTTACCTGGTGTGCTTTGTTCATTAATTAGCAGTAAATTAAAACAACACAAGTGCAGAGGAACCATGAACATGTCGGCTTTGTTCGTTATTTTATCTGTTTCTGTGCTTGTTTACACATTTATGGTCAGAATTTAAAGCTGAAACGACCGATTTATGGACTGTAACTGATCAGAAAGTTGTGAGAGGTAAACTATTATTGATTAATCTTTAACAAAGGCGAGGGGGTTTTGCTGCATTTCTTGGCTTTGTGTCACCATGAATTAAACTCTTGTGGTCTTTGGGCCAATACAAACATGATTAAACAGCATCACAGCATCAGAAGATGGAAATAAACGTCAGCTGTAGCCGTCCTCGATTCACCGGTTGTTGTTTTTGACCGTATCAGGTCCATAAATCAGGTTTGTTTCACGTGAATGTGTCTGAGCACCGATGACTCTCGTGGCTGCTCTGGAGGTCGTGTTCGAATCACGTCGGCCGTTAAACGCTTTGAGATGTTGTGTGGATGTTTCAGAGAGTCATAAATAATCAGCTGAACAAGTGCAGCCTCTGTGTTGGTGTTGATCTGCTGACGCTAACCGGCTAGCGTCTGATTTACGGTTTGATATTGTGGCACTGCTTGATTAATTGTAGGAATGAATGGTGTGTGCTGATAAACCACTCGGCTGGTTTGAGGTGCTTTCCTCAAACTCCTGATTCTCTTCTCGCCTCCTGCTTCCACTCCACAGCTTCTCACACCATCTTCACTGCATCATCATCATCATCATCATCATCATCATCATCATCATCATCACAGCTTTAGTTTCTGTAGAAATTAGGATGTTTGTTATAAATGAAACGTCACAGCAGGATATAAAACCTGTCGGCTCGCGTCCAATCAGACAGAATTCAGAAAATATGGCTCAGATTCTGTTTATTGTTTGGGCTCAAAACTAAGTCCAGTCAAATAATTTGGCTTTAATTGAACCATTATTTAGTTCAGTTAAAGTGTGTTCTTGTGAAATAAGTGAACTCTGTGTTGAAGCAGTTGGATTAAAGCTACAACAGCTGTTTAGTCTGAGTGTTTAAATTTAAACTTCATTTCTGTACCATCAGTTTATTTGGTTAATTTATAAAAATGGAATTCAGGAAAAGTACTCGATGTGTAAAAGGGAGAAAGAATCTCATTTCAGCTGGTAGAAAGTGCTTTCAGGTGGAACAATAGATCATTTCCTCGTCTGAGTCGCTCTTTGACCTCCGTGTTTAAATCACAGCTCGATGAACTGCAGGACGAGAAAGTCGAGTTTCCGTTTAGAAACCTCCTTCATTATGTGGACAGTGAACCTGACGTCCAGCGGTACGACAGCAGAGCGTTCAGAGGGATGGATTCAGTCATGAAGTCCGTCTGGGCCTCGCTGTCAGCTCAGAGCTTCTTTGCATACAAACCAGACAACACAGCCGACTTCACACCGGATTTGCATGAAACGGTAACAAACGTTTTACCTGCGATCACAAGTACACACCTGATCACACCTGGGCTCAGCGGGGTGTGTTGGTGAAGCTCAGACGGCCAGTTGTCAGCAGCAGATGTTGGCGTGTGTGCGTTCCAGCTTTATGTGTTGGTTGTTGAAAGATAAGCAGTGATGTTTAGCACACGGTCCCTCTGAGCAGCTCGTGGATCAAATACTTCCAGGTTTTCTGAAGCCCAAGATGTTGTGTTTTGATACTCAGTTTGCTGAACACGGAGAACGTTAACGTGGATTCATCCTGGAAGGCCGTCGATGCAGCACAGCGCTGTAGATCCTCAGCTATCGGACCGACCGACCCGTCCACATGGAGCCCGATAGTTTCTCCATCGTGTTTCCCTACAAAGTGTTTTCAGCTTTAATGGAGCCGGATTTCATTCTGGAAGCTTCACGTCAGCCTCTGATCACTGTCAGAAGGTTGGTGTGGAGCAGGAGGAGCGGCTGCAGCGAGGAGAACCTGTTTGACCGTCGGTTCAACACCGGCATCGGTTCCTGCACAGAGTCGGTGGGAACGCTGCCGGGTGAATGTTTAAACCGGACAGTCGGTCCGTCTCTTTGTACCTTCACGTTATTTTTCACTACCTTCGTCGCCCCCTCCGCCCCGCTCTCCTCCCCGTGAGGGTGGAGGGAGTGTCAGAAATTAAAATCTAGTTTTATCCGTATGCCAGACAGCTGGACATTCCAGCGCCGAGCCCGGGATCGCTGGTACCGAAATAACAGGCAGCGTTGGAGCCGGCGAGGCCACAAGCAGACGGAGAGGAGCAGGTATTGTTGTAGGAAGCAGCTCAGAGCTCCTCCTGGATCCATAACTTACTAAAGTCCTGTCTGACAGGTTGAATTTTTCAATCAATTATCAGAACAGCTGCTGATTGGTCGTCTGCTGGTGCAGTAATCAGCGTTCAAACGGCCCTAACGCGTGGTTTTGGCTCCTCTGACTCGACATACTTCTTTACTTCCAGCAGTGAGTCACATGGACACCTGGAATCAATGCTGAAAATCACTTTATCTTCATGATTTGTTTCCACATCGTGGCGTTTGTTCAGCTTGTAAATAGCAGATACACGCCTCCCACATGACGTTCTGCACGAGCAGGAAGCTGCTTCGGCACAAAACAGTCGCTGCTTTTTCCTGTTTAAGAGCATTTGGATCCTGGATGTGTTTGGATTCGGTTTAGTCGGAGGTGTTTGTGCAGCAGCAGCTTCGTAGCTTCTCCTCAAACATCTTTCCGTCCGTGTTGTCTCCACCTCCCTCTGATTACGCATCGTTCAGCGATTAGTCAGCGGTGTCGCTCTCTGCTCCGGCTATTCTGATGAAATGACACCAGACCTCCGTACTGGGACCAGACCAGTCTCCAGGAAAAGACCAGTTAATGCTGCTGGAGTCTGACGGGCGGCTTGTTTGTGGAAAAACCAGACATGAAGCACCTGAACGGTGACCACACAGACACAGGACGCTGAACCTGGATCAGCTTTAGATGCAGAAACAGATACATTCAGTAATTGATAAGTTGACTGGATATGAGCGATTTGGGCAAATAAAATATATTAATAGTATTTTCTTGATCCCAAAAATTGGCAAATGTTTGTTTATTCCAGTTAGATTTGGGCCTGGTTGTTGGGAATCTTTACATTATTGTTAAAGTGGTTTATTGATAAAGTCGCAGCCCCTCAGTCGTCACCTTCAGACACGTTCTTCACTGCGTTAAGGTCCAGGATCTGGTTGACCTCCTGAAGACCGACTGTAGCTGTGATTGTGACTACAAACATGGCTGCTGGTTCTGGTTCTGGCTGCAGCACATTGCGTACCTGCATAACGGATACAGGGTTAAAGATTGGTCTCTGGTTATCTCTGGCTCCTCCCCCTTGACGACGCCACACAGGTGGTGAAACACGACGAGCTGTGATTGGTTGGGACCCAACATGTGGTCTGTCAGGTCAGGTTTACGTCTGTAAGAGTCGAGCAGCAACGACAACTGTTAATTTAACTACCAGATATTTTGATAATCAGGTGTTAAATGTCAATATTTTTACATTTAATAAAGTATAAGCACCATTGGTTGACACCAGCTGCTGATGAAACGATGCAGCCATCTGATTGGTTACGTGTCATTATCAATAACCAATCAGCACTGAAGGATAAAGGGTGGAAACTTTTAATTAAATACAAACAAAGTGTTATTCTAAATTATGTTGTAGGTTTTCTAGCTTCTCATTGTAGCTGTAAATGTGTATTGATCCTAAATAACTGATTATCGGCCTGGTGAGTATCAATATTGGCCTTGGAGAAACAAAATACTGATCCATCCCAACATTCAGAATTTAATCATTTGCTTTGGGAAACACTGACGGACATTTTTAGACCAAACTCGATTAATCTACAGTGGTCATTATCGTTAGTTGTGGAGCTAATCGCTGCTGGAAGTAAAATTAACACGACTGTTGGACGAGGAAACACAACTTCAGGAATATTACTAGAAAGAACAGGTTTTAAAAACTGCAATCAGAGAATTTAGAGTGTTTCTTAATAAAATAAAACTCTTCTAACCAGGCTGGCGTTCGCGGTGCCGTTGATCCGTTCTCCATGACTTTGTCCGGCTCCTCTGCACCACTGAGGCTAAACAACCAGCTACAGCTAATAAGCTAGTATGTGAGAGCACAGATGGAGCTGCTGAACATGCAGGAACATGTACAGGGAACGCATTCTGATGCACTTTTACTTTTATTTACGTCGGTAAAAACGTACGTCGGCTCTTTTTTGGTGCTTCTCTTTTCTGTCCTGCTAGTTTTTCTTTTAATTTCTCTCCTTGTTTCAGTTGAACAGGCTCTCTGACTCGTTCTGTGCTCATTCTTCTTCTCTTCTACATATTTCTGTTCACGTTTTATTGGCTCTTTATTGGAACCAGCAGGAACTCAGAGAAGGTGTGTTGTTGTTGTTTTTAAAGCAGCGATTCAACCCGTCCTGTGATTATTCAGGGTTTAGCTGTTGATCTTTCCTTCTCTTGTTTTCCATCCGTTTCTTTTCCCCTCACTTCTTCTTCTTCTTCTTCTTCTTCTTCTTCTTCTTCTTCTTCTTCTTCTTCTTCTTCTTCTTCTTCTTCTTCTTCTTCTTCTCATCTTTTCAGCCTCTCCGTCCTCTGCTCGGTCTCCGTCGTCTCGGTTTTCCCTCTCCAGGGAGTGTTTCCAGCCTCCAAGGCTGAGCTCGGGGATCTCTCCCTTTCCTCTGCTCTATTTCTATCCCTCCTTCCCTTTTTTTTTTCCCTCTGCCCCCTTCTTTCTCCCTCCATTTCTTCCCTTTCTTCGCTCCTCCACCTCTCCCTCTTCTCGGAGAGTCTCGGAGGCCGGGGATCGGATTACTCAGGGAGTCTCGGAGGCTCTCTGGCGAGGTGGCAGTGGTGGAGGTGGAGGAGGGATGGAGGGATGGAGGGAGGAGGAGGTAGGGAAGGAGATCAGGTTTCACATCTCCAGCGCTCTCCTCTGTCTGCCTGGCCGCCCTCCTCCTCCTCTTCCCCCGGCGGCCTGGAGACAGAGTGGCTGAGCCGGGGAGGAAAACATGCAATCCACCCCTCTGCTCCTCCGCCTCCTCCTCCTCCTCCTCCATACGTCCAGCCTCTCTGCTGCAGATAAATAAAGGCAGTAAATGGGAGCCCAACACACAGAGGGACGATTCTTCACCTCCTCCTTTGCTGCCCCCTCCATCCCTGCAGAGATATTTTATATCCTGCGCCGTGTGTTTTCATTCTCCTGGATGTGTGGCAAAGGTGAAGCTGCTTCGGGGAGACTTTAGTTCCTCCAGACGGCCAAAGCCGAGGATCAAACCTGGGCTCTGAAACCGGCCGAATGCAGAGAGGTCAAAGCCGTGGGGCGGCTCTGTGCGTGCCCTCGTGGTTTTAGCAGCAGTCGTGGTAAATTGGATTTAATGGTTTTGTGCGCGGCTGAACCATTAGTGGAAAATATCTGGTTTAAGGCTGCAAAAAGAACTGAGGCTGGGATATGAAAACAAACCAAGAATTTGAAATGCTAGTAGGAAAGGAGTGATGCTTTTAGAGCGATATGGGGGCTTCTGCTTCGGATGACGTTCAGATTTAACTCTTCAGCTTTGTGCTGATGCAATAAAGAGTCAAAGTGTGTTACTAGATCTTCCTTCTCTCTCATCTTGCACATGTGAAGCCCGACCGTCAACAAACACGATGGAGATGTCAGAAAACACCTTGTGTCTAAGAACCCTCCAGTCAGAGTGAATGATTCTCCATCAGACAGACTTTTCTAGATGATCAGTCATTCGTTCGTTCCCTCGTATGCACCAGAAAAAAGTTGTTGGATTTAATTAGCCCTGCTTCACATTGCATTTCCTGTGACGGGGCTTTGATGCAGATTGAAATAATTCTGTGCAGCTCTAATCTAATTGCAGATTTTCTGCTAGATATTGCCATTTGCAATATAATTCAAAGTCAGGCTAATTTGTGGGTTTAAAACATGTGACGCCATCAAAACATTAGCCGCTCTGGAGAACTTAAAGCTTAGTAGTTTAATAAAGTAATTATAAAAACTAATGAGAGAAGCTTCACATGCCTGTCAGACCTGCTGACTGGTTTATGAGCTAATAAAATAAAAAATAAGGCTTACTTTTCTTTCCCTTCATGCCTCAGCTGTATTTTAACACTTGCACGTTCAAGTCTTTGTTCATTTCTGTTCTCGTACTTGTAGTTTTTTTTTTTTTTTTTGCCATTTGTGACTCGTACAAAACCCTAAAATGTCCGTTGTTTGTACCAGTGGTGCTCCTCACTGCTTCTGCTTTACTGCTGGTTTGTTATAGCTGCTCCTAAACCACCCACAGGCCAACGTTAATCGTATATTTGCTCGCTAAACTAAAGGCTGCTGCTCTTCCACACCAGAAGGTAAATATCTTCACGCTGGATTTTGACTTCTGCAGCCTGAGACTCTTCCTCCTGTGAAGGTCGGACCATGTCGGCCGTCTCCAGCGGCTCCAGTTGTCCTTTAATGGTATTGATCTCTGCTTTAAATACACCCGGCCCATCCCAGTGAATAATTCAGACCACCTCAGCAGCAGCGTTCCTGCTCGACGCTCGTCTCTGCTCCTCTGTTTCCAGTCAAACCTGCCCTTTTTTCGCCCGCTGTGAAAATGTGATTATTTGTGGTGATTTTGTGTGGTCATGTGACGGGCCTGCATTCCTCCAGAGTTCACAAATCTGAAGGGTTCACCAAACCGCAGGAGAGGAATCAGATCTGTGCTGAGGCCTCACAACAAGGCTCTCTGTTCCTTCACAGCCAAACCACATTACAGGGCGGCTGATAATTCTGTTTTGACTGTAGTAAATAAGTCCGACCCGCCGTCCGCTGCTCGTCTCCTGGATGTCGGCCGGCTGTCGCTGGGACGTGTCGTCGGTTCTTTAGCGGAGCTGTTCAGGATGAGCTTCAGCGATAGCGGCTGTGTGTTTGTTTTTTGAGGTCCGTTTATTTTATATTTCATGACAGGCCACAGAAATACGGACGTCTACAAACGCCGTAGTAAACTCCAGGAGCTGTATTTGTTAGTATAGTTGGTGTGAAGGGTAGAAGAGTGCAGGCGTTGGGTGATATGTAGCATGAAAGCTAAATATGTTGTTGTTCTGGTATCTTCTATGGATGCACCAGAACTCCCAACGTCCTCGCAGATGGTTCCAGAGCTTTAATGTTACTGATGCTCTGTAGGGATTGGTTTTATATTTGTATGAACTTAAAAGTGGACGGCATCATGTGGGGAATTAATAAAGAAGCTGCTCCTCTGATCTTTTGCATGCATGACTTTTCAGTTTCTAAAACTGTTTGGTTTTCGTCAGCGCGTCATGTGATCGGCTCGAGTTTGGAACGGTGGTTTTCCTGCTGCCTTAAAGCTAATGTCAGCCTCTCTAAAAGGAGGGTTTCTCTTCTTATTTTAGTTGGAAGCTCAGCATGTTTTTGGTTTTTTTTCCTCTTATTTTCTGATTTATTTCAAACCTGTGCGTGTGATTTGAGCTCAGACGGACAGAACATCCTCCTTTCTCCTGTGTCAGGTTGACTTTTGAGATGTTGGAGGCGGCGGCTCATGACTCTGATCGGCTGTGTTGGTGGTGCTGGTTGGTTAGTGCAGCTCCTGACTGATTATCGGGCTGTAGCCTCCAGGTCTGTCGTCTGACCAAACTCTCATTGGTCAGACAGTCTCAGGTGCTACTTTCATGAGTAGAAAAACTCCACATCAGCAGCCTTGTAGGATTTATCCGTTATATTTTGGCAGCAGGTTCAACAGACTGCTCATTTTTACAACTTTGAGGCGACCCACTGTCTAAAAGGCTGCTGGGTTATTTAACAGAACATTTACAGAACCGTGTGGAGCATCTAGTTCATCAAGAGATAAGGTGCAAATTCTTTTTTTATCCCCAATCAGTCAGCTGAAGAGTACAGGTAGAGTTTCAGTCCAGGTAAATATGGCACTAATATCCTTTTGACCTTCAAAACAGAATATTTACTTCTGTTTTCTGACAGTTTATGGACAAAATGAGCAATAATGAAGATAATCTGGAGGTTTGTTTGCAGTGTCAACATTTAATAACCTCATCTGCTCGCTCGTTGTTTAGTAAAGACAAACAAAGCAGATTCAATACTTCATCTGGACCTCATCACTTCATCATTAGTCTTCAATAAAGTGTTTCCCAGAGCCCGAGGTGACATCCTCAGGTGTTTCGTTGAACCACAGTCAGTTTGCCTTCATAGACGAGGAAGTAAACACATTAATGTTCAAGTTTAAGAGTTTGAAATCAGAGAATTCAGAGTTTGTGTCCTAATAAAATTGTAAAAATAGTTCAGCTCCACCTACAATAGGTTCCCATTTGAGAACTCTGGCTTGTAAGAATGCAATAAGAAAGGAGACAGTTGGGTTTGTTTTAAGATAAATAGCTTGACTTCAGTCTGTGGTTGTCTAAAGTCCAGGAAGACGCTTGAGCAGAGCCCGGCGTGGACGTCTTTATGGCTGCACACATCTGGTCGTGCGCGGTTCCTCCTTCATTCTTGAGGGGGATTTGCTTTTCCTCTCTCTGTAATCCTGCAGCCTGATAGGTGCAGTGATCCCTCTGAAGTGACGCTGGCCCCTGACCTCCATCCTGACCCCCGACCCCCTGACTCCCCGTCCCCGGCCTCGGTGTCCTGAACCCCTGTCAGCTCGCCGCTAACAGAGCCGTCTTCTCCCCACCTGGATTAGACCGTCTGACTCCTCAGTCAGCTGTTGAAGGGATTCTTCCAGAAGGTGTTTGTGGTTGAACTGGTCGGTTCGCATTGTTAAATATGCTTTATGTTTGGCTGGTATTGTCTGAAGACTTTATTTCTGTAGCTTCAATGTTTATTTCATTAGCATCCTGAGCTGCTGGAGAGTTTCTTCAGCCTGGTTCAACCCTCAGATGTCCAAAAAGGTCCAGAGGTCTGGAAGGACAAAAATCAGTCCTGATCATAACGACCACATAGTCTTTTATTTTGTAGGATTTTAACCCTTTAAATGTCGATTTACTTACATCACATTGTGCTTGTTTGTTTTGTTTTATTGACTTTTTCTTCTATTATTTGTATAATTAGTTTTTGATGATCACAGTCTGGGATGTGCCACTGATTCTGATGCCTTGTTGTGCTTGTGCAGCTTTTTAAAAAACTTTATCGACAAACACGTGCTTGTCGATAAAAACATTTGCTATCACAAGATTCCCCCCAGAATGCAAACCTTTGCTGAATGTGATGTCATGTGCATCAACACGGCGACTTCTAATGTCTGTAGGTAATATTTAAAAGACTAAATAACAGATGATGGAGCAGAAGGACCCTGATGACTTGATCAGGATTAACTTCGTATATAATATATATAATAACTCCATGTTGCTCCCTTAATGTGGCCAAAACATTTCTAAGAATAGAAGAAATAAGAGTTTTTCTACGGAGCCATAATGAACAGAAAAATAATCTGATGTGTTGTTGAGAAATACTGAGCAGGTCCCAACAGCACACGAGATTTATTTTTAAGTTCTTCATGAAATTGTTTTAGTTTGGTTTGGTGAACGTTTCCACATTGGTTCTGCTTGGTTTGGATGTGGACCTGTTCATTTACCTTTTATATGTTGGCTGTCTTATATTTTATAACATTTCAGTAGAACTTCAGCTGACCTTCTGCTCTCTAAACGTCTTCATGTTAGCTGTTAGTAAAAACTGCTGCGTTTTGCACACTCGGGCCCGTTTGTGTCTTTGCCATCTTGGTTCGGGACGCCCCTGTTTTCTTTGCCTTGTTGCCGATTTTGAAGCGGTGAAACTCACAGAAGTCCAAGTTTACAGGAACCTCAGGAGTCTAAATGAAGAGATGTGTGAGCGTTTGTGGAAAGTTATTGACTGAACCGTCTGAATCTCCACTTTCCTGACACTCTGTTAGTGTTGGTGAACAACCAGCAGCCCGTCTGGCAGGCCGCTGAACGGCATGACGATGGTTCTGGGGCCCCAGCAGTAGGTGGTTTTATATTCTTGGCTGCCCTGCAGGCTGCAGCCATGAGGAAACATCTATGCAGCACACAGACCTCGTCGCTGAGCTTTCCCACTCGGCCCGGGCTCCTGTGAATGCAGCGCCGCTCCCTCCCTCCCCCCTGCCTCCTCGTTTCTGGTCTTTAATTTCAATTAGCTCTGGCTGCCGGTTGACTTTGATGGCATTAGCCTCTCCTCCCAGCCTCCACACTCGTCCCTCTGCTTTCGTCTTCCTCTGTTGGTTTTGCGAAAGCCGCCGGCTTTAACTGCTGCGATCAGAATCTGAACGCTTCGCTTCCACTTCCTGCCGGCGACCAGCCCGCCGTGCAACCGAACCACCACACACACTGAAGACACAGGCGCTGCTCGGCCCGCTGGCTGATTCTGGGAACATGTAGGTGGGCAGCACAATAAAAGAATGTTTCCTGGCAACAAGATAGTCTGACTGGGAGGAAAACAGCAGCACTGAGGAGGAAACAACCTGATGGTGTTCACCAACGCACCTGTGTTGTTCCTGCAGGTGAGGTGACTGCAGGTTTCACGTTACACCTCGGCTGTGTTCATGTTTAACACTTTGATTCTGGACTTTTAACATCATTCGTGATGTAAACAGCGTGCTGACGTTGTTGTGAATCTGGGCGCCGTGACGTTTAAGGAACAGTCAGTGTTTTCACTGATAACAGGCTCCAAATAAAAGTAAAAAACGACAGTCAGCTGACTCGTAAACATTCATAAAGACACAGCAGTCATCTCAGGGCGCTTCACGTGGTCAGGGGAACGTCTTAGGATATTACATTAGTTAGAAAGCCGATAAATCCTTTGAGCAAACAGTCGGCGGCAGCGTGAAACAACAGAAAGTCTCCAATGCTGCCAGTTTAAACAAAACAAACCCATTTTACTTTATAAGTAACACAAATGATTTGAGTAAATATCCTGTCTATTGATTATTAGATTAGTTGATTCTTATCTGTTAGAACACGACTGAGGAAGTGGGAGGAGGTGCTCAGGACGGTACATCTGAAGTGATTTAATATCTGTTTTGCAAATGTTTTCTCTCACCTGCCATCCTGATTAAAAACAGCGTCTGTCTTCCTTCTAAACTGAGCTTTGTACAAACACTTCTAGAAGCTTTTTAGGAGGCACAACAACAACAACAAGGCGTTGCAGACTTGACCCTGTTGGAGCTGTATTCCTGTCAACCAATCGACCGTTGGCAGAGGAAAAACCACCGCACCTTATCTGTAGATGGACTAAATGTTCCACAGTGCTCTCAGTTTACTCTAAAGCCTAAATGAATTATAAATTATCATAAAAAGCTTATATTTTCAGCATATTTAGCCAATTTAACTGGTTAATTTCTGCTAAAATGATAAGTGGAGTTGGCGCAGACCAACTACACCTGCACATATTTACATCATTTCCTAAAATAGAACCTACATATCTGG